>NW_028279986.1:0-192975 GCF_059751315.1 Micrasema longulum | reverse complement strand
CATGTAATTGCTTCAAAAATGATTAATGATTTATTACCAATTATAAAAGACTCAAAATGTAAAACAAATTTTAAAATAAGAATAACTACACATATAAATAGTGCAGCGAGAGATTTTTTGAAAAATATATGTAAATCAAAAAACGTAGTACTTTATATAATTGGTACACGTATTATTTATATTTTTATGTATTTCATTGCTTTGTATTTGTTTTATTATATAATATAAAATATTATTACCCATGTTTAAGTAACATGTATTCTTGGCACATACATATATATATATCAACAATATTTTGAGTTTGTCCAAATTTTTGTAGACAAGGACTGGATTCAACATCCTGGGGAGCTGTTTATATTAACATATTACAATAGAGATGAAGAACATTTAAGAGAAGGTAATTTAGAAGTCCGGGCATCTACTACTAATGGCTGGTTTAAGTGGCCACTTTACACACTGTGTAACATTCACCATTCTGCCTATATTTGAACATCTATATTCCTTCAATTCTTTCATCTGTTGATGTTTGTGAAGTTAAAGAGCTGAAACCTTTATTTATGCGGGTGAGATTCATCTATTTGAATTATTTCACCTACATACTAGGCAACGCCTAAAAATATTCTGAAAATGTTCTTCATCTCTATTGTAATATGTTAATATAAACAGCTCCCCAGGGAGTTGAATCCAGTCCTTGTCTACAAAAATTTGGACAAACTCAAAATATTGTTGATAAATTACCTGGTCCATGAAGAAGTTGTAAAAATAATATTTTCAGGCGTTGCCTAGTATGTAGGTGAAATAATTCAATTAGATGAATCTCACCCGCATAAATAAAGGTTTCAGCTCTTTAACTTCACAAACATCAACAAATGAAAGAATTGAAGGAATATAGATGTTCAAATATAGGCAGAATGGTGAATGTTACACAGTGTGTAAAGTGGCCACTTAAACCAGCCATTGACAGGTCATAAGCCCTGTAGATGCCCGGACTTCCATATTACCTTCTCTTAAATGTTCTTCATCTCTATTGTAATATGTTAATATATATATATATATATACTTTATATTTGTATAATAACGATTTTTAATTTCTTACATTTGATTAGCTAGGCATTTATAATTAAGTAGTTTTTGTTTTTATTTTTTATGTAATTGTTTTATTAGTATAGGACTACTTATGCTCTAAAGATAGAAAATCTCTATCTTAGAACAGGCTGTGGCATGTTAGATGGAGACTCTCATAAACAGAGAACACTCTGTTTATGAGAGTCTCCGTTTTCATTTTACATTAATTGGTAAAAGTAAAAATAAAAACCATATGACGAAATGTATATCTCTATTGTAAAGCTAATGTTATTTTATTTTTTTTACTTTTTATTTTTTGCACCATAATAGGCCAAAAGGCCCAATTACAGTAGCGTATTACACGCAGAACTCCCAGACTTGAGAAAAAACACTTTTTTTTTTTTTTTGTTTCATCGGGAATCGAACGCGGAAGCTTCTGTGTGCAACTCAAGATGCAATACACCACGGAGGCCATCTTGCCGTTGCTGCATATTATATTATTCCCCTGTTCCAGGTGAATCCCTATTCCAGTATAAAAGACGCAAAAATCGCGACTTTTTGCTCCCGGGGGAATTTAGACGATTTATCAGCAAATGTATCATGGGGCGGGGAACAACCACATAAGTCAACTTTTTAATTTTTTTATAATTTACTCATCTTGTTGTATGTAACTATGTTCATACATGTTCCGACACGCGTTAGTCAAACTATGTTCAAACATGTTCCGACACGCGTTTGTCAAATAACGTTATTAAGGATAATATTATCAATGTACTTTAAAACACAAGATAAATTTATTAGTGACCGGTTACAAAAAAGTTTTCTCGAAGAAGAACCTTTTGAAATTGTATGCCTTAAACGATGGAACATTAAAGAGTAATCACCCAATCATGTATTTCCGAGTATTAGGAATAATCCAATTCCTTTGAGTAAGGAGAAAAAAGGCCATTTTTTCAATGTTAGATTTGATTCCCGCAATGTTTGAGACACAAAAAACTGTCTCCTGAAAAGTAAGGCATTTTTAAAATTTTTTTTTTATTTTTATTTTGTCTTTAAATAGTACAAACATAATAAATGAATGTCCTAATATTAACTTATATCCAATTAGTATTAAACATTTACTAATTATTAACATTTTTCAAACGATATACGTACACTTAAAAAGCAAACTTTTATAAAGCTAATACGAATAAGATTACTTTTTAAAATTTATCTGCTAAACACATGTTTTTTTAATTGACATTTAAATGAAATAATATTTTTTTGCTCTCTTATTTCCAATGGTATTTCCTTATAATATAACTGTACAGCTCGGTGCATCAATGAGTTCTGTGTATTTGTTTTCCTACGAAACGGTAGTCTTACTTCATGTTTGTTTCTTGTTTTATATACATGTTCACATTGATTAGAAAAAACCTTTTGAGTCAACTCTTTTAAAGTATAACCATTAATCATTTTAAGAACAAAAAACATTACATTAAAATATATTAGTTGACGTACTGTCATAATTTTTGCTTGTTTCAGCATCAACTTTATTCTGGTGTATTTATTTTTTTTCAAAATTACCCTATTCTGCAGAACAGTAAGTTTATTTTTTTCCCCTTCAGTTGCCAAAAACAAAATACTACTACAATAATTTATATGAGGCACAATTATGGAGTTATAAATCATCCTGCACGAATCTGCAGTTGGATATCTTCTGATTCTTCCCATTAGAGAAACCTTTCTTGCTATCTTATTTGTCACATATCTTGTATTCTGGCAAAAAGTCAATCTAGAATCTATTATGACTTATGTGATTCCCCCCCCCCCCCTATTTTCTCTTTGATATTGTGATATATATTAATGATATATAATAATATACATATATATTTCGAACCCTGGTTTTCGGTATATCTCAGTCACATGCTTTATCCTTGATAAAATTATTCAGTCACAAACAATGCCATTAAAATAGCCTTTACTTTTGAATCTGTTGATTACAATCCACTCCATTTATTGAGACATTGCAATCACAAAAAGTTTTCATTGTTTTTATTCCACCAGATAAAAATAGTGCGATTTTTTAAATACTGTATAAAAACGTAGCGCATGTTCAGTACGTCAATGTTTAAACATAAAAGTTCTTTATTCCATTACTGGCTTGGTATCAATGTATTTATTAAAAAAAATATTCATTTATAATATGGTGAAAAAAAACAGAATACACATTATTAAAGATAAAAAAAAATGTATTAACCCAATTAGGTTTTTCAAAAGTAACTGGGGTCATGAGCGCCCCTGCTAAGATTTGAATGTTGCGCCCTCAAATTCTAACTTTTTTAGGAAGAGAAAGAGAAAGAAGGCTGTGAATCTGCAAAGTGTGCCCCTTTGAGAGTTGCGCCCCTGGCAGCCGCCCGCCCGGCCAGCCTCTAGCTACGACGCTGTATGACAGTTACATGCCTTAATAAAAGAAGAAAAAAAAAACTTTTGTTTTCTACCACAACAGATCAAGGGGGGCAATTAGAATAGTAAATTAGAGCACAGTACGCCCAATCTTGAGAAAAACTACATGTTTTTTTTTTTCAACGGGAATCGAACCGAGAACCTTTCGTGCGTGAGTCATGTGTCTTAACCATTGCATCACTGAAGATTGTTCTAGAACGCATTTCTAAACTTTGAATTTAACACCAATCAAGTAAATATCGTAATCATTATTTCCCTCGAATTCGCACTCAACGGTGCATAAGGCACTGCGATAGCAGCGTCGAGATATTTTTTTTTACATGTTAGGGAAGGTCTGTCTGTGAACTGTATTCTCATTGTAGTATAGAATCACATTTAAAAACATTATTTCACATCCACCGTGCCAGAAATCAAACCCAGGACCTCAAACTCGAATCTTTTTTTCAGGGTTTTTACCTGAGAGTATCCATCGAGTCAAAATAACTTGTGTATTTAATAGGAGTGATTCAAAATAAATTCACTGACCTGGTACGTGTACACAAATTTATTTTGAAAAACATACATGAAAAAAAATAGATAGATTTAAAAATATTTAGAAGTGCACTATATCGATGAATGAAGTACGAACAAAATGGCCTCTAAATATCTCGCGATTATTTAGCGCGAAATCCATCGGAAAATACATCATTATTTTTACTTCCTTTTCCTAAATAATTTAGATTTTTGGAACGGACACATAAATTACAAAATCAACAAGTACTCTGCTAACCAAAGCTGCTTATATCAGCATATTCACTATAAATAAATTACAGTATAGTTGAAGCAATTATTTGGAGATATATTTTTGTGTGAGTAATCCTTTCAAACCGGGTGTTCATTTAAATATAGATACAAGAATTTTAAGATGTATTTACTTCCGTAGCTACTAAAATCAAAAAGCAGTGAGTATGTTTTAAATTGTTTTTAATCAATTGCCACAAGTATTTTGAGAACAAATTTTGATATATTGGATAAGTCTACTTCTCGATTAACGTGCACAACCTAATTCCATTGTTCATAAGAATAATAAATAAGCATTCTCACTTAAAAATTGCTATTAAAAAGTGGATAATGGTGGTAGATTGCAAACAAATTGATGAGTGGATCAGGCCGAATAGAAAGCTTTTTATTATATTTTAATTTAAGTTTTTATAAGATAAATGTTACTAGCTAAATTGTATTGTTTAGAGCATGTTTTAAATAATACAGAAGTTTTCCCTCGGCACAGGACACCCCTATTGAGGGACGTTATTTAATTTTGAAAAAAAAAATATTGTTCAAAATTTAGGACATGTTGATTAAAAAAATATTTCTTCTATCTATTCTAAGCACTTTGAATACATATTTTTTTTATTGCTTTACTTGATCCAGAAAATGTACTTATGTGTCTTTTTTGTTTTTTTTTTAGTTTTGAATCAAAAACATATTTTGTCATAATTTATAGACTATTTATTTGTTAATTTATTTTATTACATAATTCTTATCCTGTTTCTGTACCTGCGTAATCGTTAAAGTGCAAATATTTCTATAAATAGACATTCTTAAATGTTTTTCCCTAAAACAGTGTTCCCAAAAACTCCTTAGGAATATTTCATAAAAAAATTATTTATTTTAATTTATTTATTGTATTATAATAATTAAGATACATTTATTACATCGAGGGCCTTACTCGTAAACTCGGAATAAAGTTAAACGAAGGCATAGTGATAGAATACGGATGGGAATACAATCCATTTCATAGTGTTAAATTAGAGATGGTATTCCTATCCTTATTCCACCACTTTGCCTCGGCGTAACTTTATACCAGGTTTATAAGTAAGGCCCATATGGTATAAGTACTAGCTTTTACCCGCGGTTTCGCTGACGTAATACTAGGGATAAAGTGGTTGGGTAATTAATTTATTTTTTTTCGTCATTTAACAATTTAAAAAATTTCGATGGAACGATATGTTTTTTCGAGACAGAAAGTAGCTTATATCGATTGCCGGTCCAACTTTACAACGAATACGAGCTAATACGACGATCCGTTAGTCTATGGAGACGTCGCATCGTTATTCTGTTCACGAATCCAAAATTCTACTACAAAACCGAAAAAAAAACTGACAGCTCTTACCATAGATAAACAAGTGAATAATATTAATTTAATAAATTAATTTCAATTTGATTTTTTTTGACGCCTTACCGCCAATTAATTTTCAAATAATGTTGCTCATTGCTGGTTACATTTTATATTTTTTTCATTGCACTCTAGGCAAAGAAAACTTCTCACCTCTCCAGTTATCCCTATGCAAAAAAAAGACAATTAGTCGCTCCGTTGAGACGTGGAGGAGACTCAAACAAAAAAAATCTTTATTGGTCTGGGTGTACTGGTGTATTTTTCATTACCTCTTTCCATATCCCCTCTATCCCGCCTGCTGGCAAGCCTGAAAATAGAAGCTTAGCGGGTTATTCCTTTAAAAAAATAAATTAAAATGATAATTAAAATTTAAAAACTTTCGCTTTATTTATGTGTGCTCTAATAATAACAATTTACACATATTTCATTTATAAGTTATTAAACATATATTTCTTAACCTTGTGTTTGAATTCATAAATGTTTATTCCCATTTCATAATATTTTTTTACTGCCTTATATTTTATTTTTTTATTTACATTTTTCATTGATAAACCTTTGCGGGATACATACATTTAACAAAAAAAATCTTTCATAATTCGCATTCTACTGTTAATAATAATATTTTTAACATCTTTTGTAAAGGTTGTCTGATACCCGTATGCAGGGACAAACCTTAAGGTGAGGAAAGTACATTCTATTGTCTTCACCTTCGGGTTGTTCTCCGCATTTGAAATTAGAATGTACTTTCCTCACCTTAAGTTTTGTCTCTGCATACGGGTATGAGTCTTTTGTTTAGTTTTGTCTGGTCGTTTATTATATAAAATAGAATTTTGTAACTTCGCCTTTTTTCAAAATGGGAGTCTGATTTTTACATTTTTTCTGGTATTGTGATCACGCTCATGTTAGATTTGATTTTTAAAAAAACGCAAATTCTGTGCTTTAAAAAAAAAATGTAATACACAAACATCATCGTATTGAAAACTATAATTTGCTTTTTATTTATACTTTTGATTCTTTTAACATCAAATTTTCACACGTGTATTGGTTTTTTCAATATGATTCTTAAAGTTTTGTTTCGTATTATTATTTATAATGTTACTATGAATTGTTTTTTTTTTTTAAAGGAATAAACCCGCGAAGTCATTTCTTAGAGGCTTGACAGCAGATAGGAAATAGGATATAGAAGAGAGCTCTAAAAAATAAACTCATATAGAATTCCCAACATGGTTGACATGAAATATTTATTTTAAAAATCTGTTTTTACACTAAAATATTTCATAGTCCCTGGAGTGGCACCTGAAGCGTAAGACTGATCATCTTACCTTTATGTAACAAAAAAAATAAACAAGTTACGCTGCAATTATTGGTGTATCAATACAGTGCCCTGTGCAATATTGGGTAGGGAAAGGAAATAATTAATATAAATGTTTGTTTTGGAGCCCAATTCCTGTCATTTGTCTTAATTATATTTGAGACAACTAGTTAAATATACATATATATTTAATGAATTAATAAGCGTATTGTATTATTAGGTAATAAATAACTCATTTTACATGAAAATTGTCGAATTATTTATCATGAAACCCAGTGTTCATTCAAATTAATGTTATGTTATCTAAAATACCAAATTTTTTCTAATAATTCATTTAGTACACGGAGAAAATATTTTTATATCAACAAGAATTATAATTTAGGTTTGAAAGGGTTAGCCCATCGCTATTTACTTTAGTTATGCCGCAACTTAACATTCTAAATAATTAAAGAAATCATAATATTATGCAAATAAAACACAAAATTCGTTTCGTTTTTAAAATTATTAACTTTAATTACATCAGTAAATTAGACTTTAGAATAATGTCTTCCGGTTGCAGGTTGACAGAGTTGTTCTTTTTTTATCTTAAGATATGTAGATCGGACTATCTGAACTCGAGAGTCACAATTCAATCGTTTTTGTTGCTGCGGTGTACGGTATAAAAAATATAATGGCGAAGAAGACAGTTAAGGTAGGCGGACGGTCCGCGTTGTTCAAACCGGCGAGCGGCGAGCGGCGAGCGGCAAGCGGCGAGCGGCAAGCGGCGAGCGGCAAGCGGCGAGCGGCAAGCAACAAGCGGCGAACGGCAAGCGGCCGGCATAGCGCGGTATTTACAGTCTTTGTATCCAATATTCTGGTTATCAGAGAAGAGTTTTCTGGGCCGACATAAATAATCATTATAACAAATGAAACATATAAAATTATTTTTTACTGATCATCGTTTATCAATCCCCTTTGCGCACCCAGTGGTGCATAGCGTACTGTAATTTAAATCAAATGCAGCATATTTCTATCATCTGTTACATTCATGCAGGGTGATCAGTTTTACGCTTCAAGGGTCCAGGGACAATTAAATATAGTTGACGTATTACAACAGAGATGAAAAATATTTTAGAGAAGGTAATGTAGAAGTCTAGGCATCTACAGGGCTTATGAACTGTCATTGGCGGATTTAAGTGGCCAATTTACTCACTGTGTAACATTCACCATTCTGCCCATATAGGAACATCTATATTCCTTCAATTCTTTCATTTGTTGATGTTTGTGAAGTAAAAGAGCTGAAACATTTATTTACGCAAATGAGATTCATCTAATTGAATTATTTCACTCACATACTAGGCAACGCCTTAAAACAACACTTAAACCAACCAATGACCGGTCATAAGCCCTTTAGATGCCTAGACTTCTATATTATCTTCTTTAAAATATTATTCATCTCTGTTGTAATATGTTAATATATACAGCTCCCCAAAGAATTGAATCCAGTCCTTGTCCACAAAAATTTGGACAAACTCTTGTTACTGAAATATGTTTAATGAAATATGTCTCTTTTTAAAATCTTCAATATTTCACGTATGCCCTGCCAGGAATCGAACCCAGGACCACAAAAATGGTAGGCGAATGTGCAGACCACTTTACGACGAGGCGGACTTACCTCCTTATCTCTGCTTGATTTCTTTATCAAGGAATTTTGCCATAGCAGCCATCGAATCGAAAACACTCGTCCGGGGTTCTGGTTCCGTTCCACACACAGAACTGTATTTTTCATCCACCTGAGCACAGATAATGTTTCAATGTAATTAAAATAATATTTTACCAATTTCCGTAGCGTGTTTTTTGTAAAAAAAAACTACAAAACTCGAATTAATATTAATCAACAATGTTTTGGGTATGTCTAAATATTTGTAGGCAGGTTGGAAAGACAGAATGGTCACTTAATCTAGCGTATGACTGGTCATAAGTCATGTAAATACCTAGATCCCTTCTCAAAAATGTTTAAGTTGCAATAAATTTAGATCTATCATAAATAATTCCAAAAATTATTTTTGCCACTTAACTGTGAACAAATTTATATTAAGAAATACTTAATCAAAAATATTGAACAACCCTGGATACAAGAACGTGTGCATGAATGAAACAATAGTCCCCTGCTCCCTTCTTTTCCTCCCACCACTAAAATATGATATACGCCGTTCTGGTTTTGATTCTAAAATAGTGACTGCAGAATTAAGTCACGAAGACGCCATTCAACAGTTAGGAATGTATTATTTATACGTATATTTTTAGTTCTTTTTTAAAATAATTTGTATTGATTTAGTACTAAAAGTTTTATTTTTAATCCAATAATGACTGTTTTTGGTTCTGTTGTGTTGCTAACCAAACGATTTTGAAAATGTCACGCCTTTCCAGAACGTAGAAATATATAAATATTCTTAAAGTATTTGCCGGCGGTGCCTAATTGATAAAATCATTTTAATACACACTGTGTAACATTCACCATTCTGCCTATATTTGAAAATGTATATTCCTTCAATTCTTTCATCTGTTGATGTTTGTAAAGTTAAGATGAATCTCACCCACATAAATAAAGGTTTCAGCTCTTTAACTTCACAAACATCAACAGATTAAAGAATTGAAGGAATTTAGATGTTCAAATATAGGCAGAATGGTGAATTTTACACAGAGTGTAAAGTGGCCACTTAAACCAGCCATTGACATGTCATAAGCCCTGTAGATGCCTAGACTTCTACATTACCTTCTCTTAAATGTTCTTCATCTCTATTGTAATATGTTAATGTAAACAGCTCCCCAGGGAGTTGAATCCAGTCCTTGTCTACAAAAATTCAGACAAACTCAAAATATTGTTCATAAATCTATTACATTCCCTTCTAAAAAAAATCCCTGTATTAAATTTCAACTAGAGGGATAACAGAAATCATTTGTGATAAACGTCTTTACTGTGTTTTTTTTTAAAGCGATTTTGGATGTTATTTTTTTTGTTAATTTGTAAATCTCACTTGTAGCATTATTAAACGACCACCATATTATGGTAATCCCAGTCCACTTTCTGCCGACCGGAAAATTGGCCAGCTTATCGGCGACTCAAAGCAGGAGAGAGAAGTCCAATTTGTCATCCTTGAAATATAATACTGCCATGTTCACAGGATGTGCTCGCTGCAAAGTCTTGCTTCCAGAACCAAGGAAAGATAAATATTACTGATATCCGCTTAATCCTGCTTTCACACGATATAAAATTTGCAACCCACGTAATTTTATCAACGTAGATAGTGTTGGAACACAAATATGGAGGAAGAAAGATAAATCACCATACCCTAAGAAAGATTGTGCCGAATAGCGTAACCCGTGAGGCAAACATATGGGCGAAAGTGTACTTGTATATTTAAAAATCTGTAATGACCGTCCAGTAAAACAACTTATTAAATTTAATTAAACTAAATTTTACTTAAATTAATAAAAAAACTATTCGATTTGGTCAATATTTTTTATTTTAAAAGAAAAAAAAATATTTGCGTTCTTGTAATTTACGCAGATATTTCATTTTAAGGGCCATTTTCAACGAGTTGTAAATAACTCACTATAAGAAAATGGGAATCAAGTTGGGGTAGAGTGGGATTCAAACCACGGACCTTTGATCCGTGAATCCGAGACACTAGCCACGGGACCACAATCCGATATAGACACATAACTGCACATATAAATAGTGTAGAGAGAGATTTAAAAAAAATATATATGTAGATCAATAAACGTGGTACTTTATATAATTGGTACATTTATTATTTATATTCTTATGTATTACATAACTTGTTTTTTACTATATATTATACTTTATTATTTATGTTTAAGTTACATGTATTCTTGGCACATATATTTACTTTATATTTGTATAATAACGATTATTAATTTCTTACATTTGATTAGCCAGGCATTTATAATTAAGTAGTTTTGGTTTTTTTGTTATTTTTATATTAATATAGAACTACTTATATTTTTAAAGATACCAAATCTCTGTCTTAGAACAGGCTGAGCCATGTTAGATGGAGACTAACCTAAACAGAGAACGCTCCGTTTTCATTTTCTATTCACTAGTTTTATATAGATTACCTGGTATTAAATATGTATACTAATATTATGCAATAAATTTATAAAATAAATAAATAAATAAATATAATTGAGACCAAATTGGAGAAGCATATTCTTGTTAGGGCCGAACTAGTGAGCAGTAAAGAATTTTGATGGTATTATATATTATAGTCCGTCGTTATTCTATTTATTAAAACCAAGAGGTTTGAGAGATTTATTTACAATATTTATAATATTATCAATGTCTTCACGATTGGAGAATTTACTATTAAAAGTAATGTCAAGATCCTTTATTGACAAAACCATTGAAAGGGAAATATTTTTTTTGTTCGTAGTTAAAGGTTTTTTCATTCCATCGCAAAAAACATAAATTGAAATATGTTATAAGAGTTTCCCACACACGCTACCCTTGATTAAAAACTCAAGGTTGCCAGGTCATAACACGAATTACAAATTATTTTGGAGAACGAACATTTAATTGTTTTAATCCAAGATTGTTCAATAATCACCCGAAAATAATTTTTAACGTGGAGATTTTCAAAAAAAAATGAACTGCTAAAATGCCTTCTTGGTACATTACAGTAACTAATCATTATTCAATGTTTTTTTTTATGTGAATATATGTTAAACAGCGGAGAAACTATCACCCCTTCTCACTTCTGTTCAATGTACTTCATAGTCCTAACGCTCCTATATACCTGCGCGAAAAATTTCAACGCTTATCAGTTCATGGTTTACCTCTTCGTTTTAATTCTCAAGGCACTCTCTTAATACCCACCCACAATTCCCCCTTCTTCTCTAACTCATATAGTGTCCATGCGGCTCGACTGTGGAATCATCTCTCATCCACCATCAAAGATGTTACTACAGTATCTCTGTTTAAATCACGTCTGAAGAAACATCTCTTTTCTCTTTCTTAATCTCTCCTCCTTTCCACTTTCCTTTTTTTTCCTTTTTCCCGTTGAGTAATAGTTTTGATTTAAGGTAATTTAAAAACAAATACGTTTATTTATATTTTTATATATCTTAAGCTTTTTAATCTTTATTTTCTATTGAATATGGTTTGTAACTTTAATTATAAAAATAAAACTATTATTTTATTGGTTGGTTGGAAGAACTTTCGATTCGGATCGTACCTACTTACTTATTGTAAATTATAAATAAAAGAAGAAAAAAAAAAAAAATAATCACTTCGTACTTCAGCATGTTTTATGAAAACTTCACTCGTCTATTAGAATTAAGTTTTATCCATAATATCTTAAGTTTTTTTTTTTTTATTCTTGATTCGGGTCCCGAGTACAGACAGGCTTAGAGATTCTTGTATTTAGTCACGACAATTTTAGTTATATAGTAACAGTATATTATTGAAAAAAAAGTATAATAAATGAAAAAATGGAATAAAGGTAGTAGTTGAAATGCTATATTTAAAATATCTGTTGTTTAAGAACAATAATGAGGCGAGTGAAAAACGCGACATGTTTCTATGGTTTAATGATGCAAAAATACTAGCAAAAAAGTCAGAAGCGATAACTTATAATGAATATTATAAAAGTACAAAAGCTGTATAAGTAAGGGAGATTTTAACTTAAAAAGACTGTTCAAATCAACAATCTCTACGTGTACTATCGAATCCGCAGTTGATAAGGTTTACAGGAGAGGAAAAATAAGCCTTTATATTTTTTGAAGGACGTATGTGATACTGTAGAATTGTCAAACATATGTCTGTTGAAATACAATGTATTAATACAATCTTCTTATAAAACTCTGTTATTGCAAAATATAACTTCATTATTAAAAAAAATATTAGATAATTAGATAGTCATAAAAATTAAAAATAAAATTAGAGTCACATAGCCACACATAAATTTAAACGGTTTTCCTAGTTGGTGTGTTATTTTTACAAACAAGAAATTTCTAAACTAAATTAAACAATAAAAGGAGTCCTTAAAATGTCGTATTCATTCAAATACTTATTCAATGTTCGTAATTTAATTCAAAACAAAACAAAATGCGCATTCGAATTTCGCTTTTATTGTGTACATTGCTTTTGACAGGTAAATTCATTCATCGCGAATAAAAAGAGCAATCTGTTCTAATCTCGTGCAATTCATTCACGAAAATATTCGATCCGCCCCCAGACGGTAAAGATCGAGGGGCGAAATAGAGCAACTTAGTATTCTCAGTAGTAATGCGCACAACGGTTTTTGATCATCAAATAGGTCGATCATTTCAAAAATATTCGATTATGTCCGTAACCGTCGTCGTTATGATAATCATCATTCACTTAGTGCATAGAGCGTTTCATTGCTATGTAAATAACAGCGTATTTAATTTGTTACGTGTATACGACATCATTTGTTTTAATATCGTAAAATAAATAAAATCAAATAAAATAAAATAAAATGAAATGAAATGAAATGAAATGAAATGAAATGGAATGAAATAAAATGAAATGGAATGAAATAAAATGCATTGAAATGAAATGAAATGAAATGAAATGAAATGAAATGAAATGAAATGAAATGAACTGAAATGAAATGAAATGAAATGAAATGAAATGAAATGAAATGAAATAAAATCAAATGGAAACGAGTTGTGATAGAGTGGGAATTGAACCTCGGACCCATGACCCGTGAGTCCACAATACTACCACGGGATCACAGCCCGGTTTAATTTGATAAGAACATTTGGTTATTCTTATGACCGGTTATCAGTTATTCGACTATTTCCATAAATTGGTTATGCCCACCCCTATTCACTTACCCCGCGGTGTCTCTGCCTACCCGCAACCGGAAGTGTGCGCGCCCTTGGAGAGGGGTGAGACAGGAAACGGAAGGTGGAGGGGAAGAGAGACGCGGTGAAGCCGGTGGTCGAACACGTGTCCTCGTAATACCAACCACTCGACCACTTTCACTACCCTGTTCTGTATTACGTAAAGCACAGCTCAAACAAAGCTGTTGTAAAAAAACAAGTATTGTTTATGAAAATGAATTGTGTGGGTGTTTGAGATTAGATTGTTTGTTGTATTTTTGTCTGTGTCCAGGCAGATGAAG
Source organism: Micrasema longulum (assembly GCF_059751315.1). Lineage (NCBI taxonomy): Eukaryota > Metazoa > Arthropoda > Insecta > Trichoptera > Brachycentridae > Micrasema > Micrasema longulum. The sequence goes on along the minus strand of NW_028279986.1, from coordinate 178,844 downwards.
AATACAGTTTTGTATGTAAAATAGACCCTTGAAGACTATTTTTGACAAGATAACTTCAGCTTCGTAGTTCAGTAGTTGGCGTATTCGCCTAAGATGCTTAAAGGCCCCGGGTTTGATTACTGGCACGTTCGGCGTGAAATATTTTGTTTTAAACGTAGTTTAAGACTAATTTCACACTATGGTCCCATAATATAGCGTCAGATATTTGCGAAATTCTCGTCTTTGAGAGAATGAGCTGAATGGTTGGTAAATTGCAATTAAATTTTATGTAGGGAGCACAGCGTCTCCGGGTATGAACAATACGAATATTTTGTGCCACCATTTCTTATCAAAGGGAAGAGGTGTTGCTCACCCTTGGTGTTGAAATTGTCAAACGTAACACCTACCTACTACCTTCTCATAATGCTTTTACTGTGACTTAAAAAAAATACATCAAATATCACAAGAAAAGATAACAATAATTATAAGCCAACCCCCCACTTGCAAAACAACCTAAATAACTTAAAGAAATACTAAGTATTGATATAAGTAAGAATTGAAGGAATATAGATGTTCAAATATGGCCAGAATGGTGAATGTTACACAGTGTGTAAAGTGGCCACTTAAACCAGCCATTGACAGGTCATAAGCCCTGTAGATGCCTAGACTTCTTTATTACCTTCTCTTAAATGTTCTTCATCTCTGTTGTAGTATGTTTATATATACAGCTCCCCAGGGAGTTGAATCCAGTCCTTGTCTACAAAAATTTTGACAAACTCAAAATATTGTTAGTACTAAGTACTTGGCCTAAGCGCCATTAGACATTTTGTCATTTTTCAAGAACTCTGATTTCAACGCGTGGCTATTTTTTTGTCAGTTTTTTTTTATTTATGCAAGACTTTGGTCAAATCTGAAGTGTAGAATTTTTTCAACCAAAAATAGTTTTTAGCAAAAATTTAGATTTAGAATTTAAGCTGTTACTTTATTTAATAGATATGCTATGAGGACCCGTATTTTCATTTAAAATATTTGTTCTACAATTTATTTCTGTGATTCATGTAATAAACTTCTTCCCCATTCAGATCTGTCATGTTCTAGCATTTAACCTGGCCGGTGGCGATTGATTTTTGAATGGAAGATCGTTGGTACATACAACTCTTTCAAACTTCAACTTAATTTGTATTTATCGATCCTCCGCGAATAAATCATGGCAATTTGGCGCACCCGCGCCGTGCCGCAAACACTCGCCACTATGGCCAAAAACCAAGTTTCAAAAAAGAATTCCACTTTCATACAAAAACGATTCTGTTTTTTAAATTCCTACTATTACATTTAATTTTTAACTATTACTTATGATCAAACAACTGGGCAAAAGTCTAGAAACTTTTCGGTAGGACACAAAAAAAACCGGTTTGTTTATTTTTTATTTATTTAACTTTTTGTACATAATGTTATGTTATTTGTACATTGGCAGGCTTATTGCCCAAAGTAAGTCAAAACATATTTTTTATGTGTATAATAAAACATGCAAAGTAATAAAAAAATATATTTAAGGTGATTTAAAATTACCAGATAAAAGACCAATTATTTTTTTTGGTGACTAAAATATATATTTTTTTAATAACCGAAAACACAATTAAATGTTTATTAGATAAAAGGGGCAAAGAATAACCATATCTTTGTGAAGCGCCCTTGAGGTACATCTTGCCCATCACATACCGCACACCGCATAAGTACATAAGTCTCTTTGGCGGTGCCCACATACAAGGAAAACTTGCTCGTTGCCGAACAAGAAACGCTGCCCGAAGGAGCTCTCTGTAATCTGATCTGGTAGCCTTAGCGTCTTTGTGCTGAAAGAAGGTAATCCAGAAGCACATAATATGCATTTTATTTGAATTGAGAAAAGAGGGAAGTGAATTCTTCACTGACTGGGATTAAACTGATTGGACATGATCAATTCGCCGAAATGATCACAAAACTTTCTTAAATTTTTTTTTGGAAGCCACAAAATCTGGATATACGACAGAACTTATAACAGGGCCACGGATAGTAGCGAGAAACTCCATCTGGTAATCATAGAGAGGGGGAAAGGGACAAGATTACAGGATATGTTCAGAAGACTGATCAGGATATCCGCAGCAGCACGAAGGGGAATCGACAATATTAAAAACTAATCATTTGTCATTTAAGTTACCATGATCTGATAAAAACTGCGTAGTCCAACGATTGGGATAACCCAAGAAGATTTTAAGCGCTGACGGATTGAAGGAAAAAAAAAAGGTAACCCTCCCTGAACGCAAAGATTCCCATCGCGATTGCCCTTGAGGTATTATATTACGAAAATGGCGCTATATAATTTATCCATGATAATAATAATAATCATTATTAGTATGGATAACTTATATTATTTCCGTAATTAAATACCTCAAGGGCGCTTTACAAAGTGATTATATGAAGGTATAAATTAATTTTAACTGTTTAAATTTTAAATTTAAGAAAGGCAATGTAGGTACTTTGTCACCTCGTGCTAAGTATTTATTTAAATGACTTAGAGAACCAGTGGGTTTTGAGTTTCTTCCGAAACATCACTTCACTCTCACAGTTTCGCACGTCTGCTGAAAGAACATTCCATGTCGTGGGGCCTGCGACCGCAAATGCGCGTTCGCCGAATTTAATGCGCTGTTTGCGTAGAGGTATAATAACTTTCCATTTCGACGTATATGTAGCTGATCTAAGCGTAAGACGTCTGTCAGCTAGTTTTTCAGGAATGCAGAGTTCCCTTAGATATTCTGGAGCAGAGTTGCGCAGTGACTTATACATAAGCCAACAGAGTTTATATTCCACCGTCTGTGTAAAACGTATCCAGTGTAATTCCCGAAGTAGTGGAGTGATATGACTGGACTTAGAGATTCTAAAAATAAGTCTCGCTGCAGCATTCAATACAGACTATAGGCGAGTAATTTTATTCATTGGAAGGAACAGATGGACACCTTCTTTAAAAAAATATTAAAATAAAAAATAAATGCATACTGCAAATAAATTATGTTTTCCTAATATCAGCATATGTTAATTTGGTTTTTCTTTTCTTTTCTTTTCATGGTCATGTCATACCATATTTATATGCTATAAACTTTTTGATAATTAATCAAGGAATGGCCCACGCTTAGACGTTGAAGTCTTTGTGGGCATTTTTTCAAATTTTCGTAAATATATGAATGGAAAAATAAACAAATAAGAAAAAAAAAAAAAAAAAAAGACTTGCGTAGATAGGATCGTCGTGTCGGGAATAGAACCTGAAACCTCCTGCATGGTAGATGATAGGCAAACACGCTGACCATTTGACCATGAGTATATGTATTATATACATTTATTAATTTTGAATTTGAAAAATTGACCTCCGCAATAACGTGAGCAAAAAAAGGCTGTGGATCGAAGCTTTACAAATATTCATATATTGAAATAGTAGGAGTCTCGGCATGTTTGTATTTGTGTAATCTAACGTTGAAATTCTTGAAATCTTTAACAAGTTTGGGTCACGTACCTGCATCAAGTATAATACTATGGTGTCCGGTGTCCGGTTTCCATCCGGAACAACCTTCCGGCCTGGTGTCCGAAGTAAACACTATCAAATCCCATATATTAAACTACTCACTTAATAATACTTATTTTATTTTATTTAATTAACATAAACGGCAAATTTGCCTTTTACAAACATTAACAATACTTACATACTTGGCTTTATATATATATTTTTTTAAAACAAAAATTTCCTTATACCCCAAATTTATTTTAAAAAATTTACCTCATAATAATACAAGATTTATTTTCTTAAATTACCCTAAAAATTATACAGCATATTCAGTAGAAAGTTTAAATAATAAAACATTCTACAGTAATACAACAAGAAAATAATAAGTACTGTTTCATACAGCTGGGCAAAGTGAAAAAAAAACTGTATATATTATGAAATGCATGAATAAATAAATATAATTACCATTCACCATCTTTAAAAAAGTTCAAAAGGTTTGTTTTACAAAAGGAACAATATCCTACACTAAATATATCAGATACTTGGGAATAACTATTGCCGGGTTCATGAAGTCTATTTAATACGGCATTACAAGTATACACTATTGACATTATTTTAGATTTTTTTAAATTATTATTTTTTTACAATTATTCGTACAAATACATATTTATTACAAAAAATGTATCCATAACGCAATGAGGCCAAGAGCTCTGAGTTGAGTTGGGATACAACATAATGGAAAGTGGAGGCATGTACATTATTAAATAATCGCAAAAATAAAATTTATTACGTAACTCCCTTTTCCACATCCAATGCAGGGCACTATATTGGTGAACCAAATGCAGCGTATTTTGATCATTTGTTACATGAATATAAGATGATTAGTCTTACACTTTAGGTGCCGGTCAAGGAATAATAAAATACTGCGGCTTAAACTTCAAAATCAATATTTCACAACCACCCTGCCAGGAATAGATCCCTGAACTTCTTGCGCGGTAGACGAACACGCCAACCACTTCATTACGAGGCGGACTTATTTCCGCTCGATTTCCTTATTTAAGATTTTACCTGAGAGCAGCCATCGAGTGACATGTGAAAAAAGTAAATGAACTTTTTTACACTGTTGAGAAGGACTCTTAAGAGTTAACGCGGTTTCACTTTTCTTTAAATAAACGTATTTTTGTATTTTCTCCCTGGATTATGGCACTAGTGCAATTTTTTTTAACACTATAGATATTTATCATTACTGTGTCCCATTTTTTTTTCTTTCTAATAAATTGTTTCTTATGGGAGCTTGAACCGTCCGAAAACCCAAACAAGCGCCCGATTTTATCTGCAATCTTCGGACGTACTGTACACAAACACGATAAATAATTTTGGAAAACGGATTAATTCTAATGCAGAAAATTTCATTTTCATACATTTCTAGAAAAAAAACCAAGTCGGTTCAGTTTTAGGGTGCGGAAAACGAGACAGCGAAACATTGATTTTGTCAAAATTAATCCGACGTACTGTTGTATATTTCGGACAGTATCTGGGAGGCATTTGCGAAATAGTGACAGAAAAACAATGTTTAAAAACCTATTCATCAAAATCGTCTGACATCGTATATCATCTTAAAGAGCTCTTAAATTGGGTTGTAGCCTTGTGGTTAGTGTTGTGGATTCACTGATCAGAGGTCCGAGGTTCGAACCCCGCTCTACCGCAACTTGATTTTCATTTTCATATTGTGAGTTATTTACAACTCGTCAAAAAGGCCGAAACTACTCAACAATGTCTGAATATGTACAGACAGTGATAAGTTACATCAAATACACTCTCATGTAAGAGATATATGAGTTATTCTACACCAGGACCTTTCATTTTAAATTTGTATTTTAAATTTGTATTTGTATATTTGTTTCGAGATTTACCTGAAAAAATGTTATTTTATTTTTTTAAAACAAATCTAAATATTTGTATATGACGCATCGGTATTACTTAAAAGGATGAAAAAAATTCCTAGAAAAATTCATGGCATTAAAACTGCTCCTTGAAATTTTGTTTTTTTTTAGAATTGACTATGTCATTAAATGTACGATTTGTAAAAGGTAAAATAATTTGAAATGAGTAAACAAATGTGTTTATTATTATCGCTATGTTACTTTCTCATTTCGAAGCGATTACTTTGGCACAAGGACACGCACGATGAATTTTGAATAAAGTAAAAACATGAAGCCTTTACACAACAGCCCGTGATTGAAACTTCAGCTGAGGATTGTTTTATAGCACACGTGTGCGAGCACGTGTTACAATCACCAAGAAACACTCCGACTCGATCTCGATAACCGCCCACGCTTTTCGAATGGCAATGCTAACACGAAAGCCCATATACAGGAAAGCTCAATCGAACTTTTGTTTGTTTTTACCTTGAAGCTTTGTGAGTTTGACAGTTTTGTTTTCAGGCGTTTCCTAGTATGTAGGTGAAATAATTCGGTCAAAATGTCGCCCGCGTCAATAAAATTCTCAGCTCAGGTGAAAAAATTGAAGGAATATAGATGTTCGAACATAGGAAGAATGTTGAATGTCACACAGTGTGTAAAGTGGCCAATAAAAGGTCGTTATCCATGTAAACACCATGGAATAAACTCTCTTAAAAATCAAGGAATAATGTGAAACCAGTTATTTTTATACAACATAATTAATATTGAAATTGATTCTCCTTATCTACTTGAAAGACTTCCATTCCGTGTGCCATCTAGACCGACCAGACAAAATCTTATGTTTTACACAGACAACGCATCAACAAACTAATTGAAACTATTTACAATACCTAAAATGTGCGAGTAATTCAACAATAAATTTACCGAGGCTGATATTTTTTATGACAATGTATGTAAAATTCATAGAAATAATTTTTTGGAACATAATTTTAAATTATCGTTCTATGAAGCATCATTCTTATTTAATTATACATCAGTGTAACGCCATGCATTCACACGGAGTAACCCCAGATTCAACTTTTTTTTAACAATATGTTATGTAATATAATATGATAATAAAGAATAGAAATTACACCATCAATTGTAATAGAAAATGAAAAACTTAATGAAGTCACTGAAATTAAATATTTAGGTGTAATGTTGGATTCAAAACTTACATTTCACCAAAACGCTAAGATGGTAATAAATAAGATTGCAAAAAAAATATCAATTTTGGGAAGGATCAGAAGATTTATTGATAAGGACTCCTGCAAAACTATTTACAAAGCAATTATTGAACCACACGTTAACTACTGTAGTAGCATTTTATTTTTATCAAACAAAGAAAACATAGATAAACTAGCTGTATTACAAAATAAAGCCTTTAGAATCATTTTGAAAAAAAACAGATACACGAGGGTAAAGTCGATGGTAAATGAAATGAAATTGTTAACATATAAACAAAGAATATTTTACAATACAATGATATTTGTTCATAAAATTATAAACTCTAATAAAAACACAGAATTTTGGAAAAAAATTGATCGGAACCAGCATGAACACGATCACAATACTAGAGAAAAAAAAAAAATTAGACTTCCATTTAGGAAAAAGGCAAAGTCACAAAATTCAATTTTATTTAAAGCAATTAAAAAGTATTACGAAATGGAAAAAAATATTTATGAAGAAAAAAACATATCAAAATTTAAAATAATGGTCAAGACATATGTGATAAACAATTTATAAATTAAATATTTTTGCAATGTTATTATTAGAACACACATAACAATATGTATGATATGTGTGCCCTACTTTAAGATTTAAATAAAAAAAAAATAAAAAAAAAACATTAAAAAAATATGTATAAATTTGTTAAATACAATTACACATTTTATTTCGTCGTCCGTTTGGATTTTTACCAATGTGTGAAATGGGCCTAAGAGTAAATATGGATGCGCGTTTGTGCACATTTTTTTCATAAAATTCAAAAGTTCATAAAACTTTTTTTCAAATATTGTATTTGGCTTTTTATGTCTCTTTTATCCAACTAAGAATATTTGTTTTGTATTATTATTTATATTTACTATAAAATTGTGTTTTTTGTTAGAATACAATACGTTGGAAAAACAATTATTGGGGAGCATCGTGTTGTATTTTTTTTTGCAGCAAGAAAAAAAACAATGAACATTATTTTTGGAGTGCGAGTATATTATTTACAAAAATATTTAAAACCAGATGCAACTTTTAGAAAAATCACAATTAGCCTAGACACAAACCACCACGTTAATATTTAAATAATAAAATAATGTCATCTGCTGGCCATTTAAAAAACAGCCACCAAAACGCATCTGCAGTGTTTTTTATGTGTGCATTTCAAATGGCGATAAAAAATGAGACCCAAAAAGTATTATATAGGTCGCAAGATGTTCTGCATTCGCTTCTATTTTTAATTTTTCCAATCATAAGACATATTCACACACACATGGTGCATATTTTCGCAGTGGGTTTTTTAGTGTTTTTGTTTAAATATTTTAATGGTGCTAAATAGAATGAGACACCCGCGGCTAATGAAGATTTATAATAAATCCATCGACATCTGTTTCATTTTTTATCGAATTCGGAGGAAGTCATTACTTTTTATTGTTTAAATCCTGTAATATGGCTCATTTTTGCTAAAAAACGTTTTTAGCACACTCGTATAGGTTTTTTTCATGTGCGGAAAAACAATGTATGATAGGTGCCCTAATGTCGAAATAAGAGCAGAATGCAAGGCTATGTTAAGCATTATCGACAAAATTAAGAAAGGTCTTTTGCGATGGTTCGGTCATGTGGAGCGAATGAATGATGAAAGAACGGCTAAAAAGATTTATGATGCGAATGTGTCTAGTTGTAGAAGTCGAGGAAGGCCGAGAAAGACATGGCATGATCAAGTACAACAAATTCTTGAAAGTGGTCATGTGAAAAGTCGGAATAATCGACGTGCGTGCATGAGAAGATGTATGAATGTGAAGGAAGCAAAGGAAGTGTGCCAGGACAGAGTGGTGTGGCGTTCTATCCTCTCTGCCTACCCCTCCGGGGAAATGGCGTGATGGTTAGTTAGTTAGTTAGTTAGTATAGGTTTTTAATATTTATTTTTTTCATATTTCAATTATCCATTTAAAAAAAACACATTTTAGAAGTTACAAAATTTACATTTGTACGTTATTTTTTAAATCATCATCATCATTCCCTTTCCGCACCTAATGTTGCATTGGTATACCATTTGCTGCGTATCTTGATCATTTTTGTTGCATGACGTTAAGATGATCAGTCTTACGCTTCAGATACCAGTCCAGGGACTATGAAATATTCTGGTGTGAAAACACCCTTTTGAATAAATATTTCATATCAACGAAATTTTCTCAAAATATGTCCAAAGGAACACCAACACAAATAAATCAATGTTAGCTATTCTATATCTACATGCGTATGCAACACAGTTAACAAAGCTCAAAATAATTACAAAAATACGAAAACAGCTTAATTTCAGGATATACATTTTGGAACGATTTCTCCAGATTAGAGATTTTTTAAAGCTCGGTCTCAAAGGAAGTGCCGGGGCCCCATATCCTTAGGGCCCTTAAAAAGGGGAACAAGAAGCTTCCGACCGTCTCGTTCTATGTACCTACGTAGGCATGTTATAGTCAAACTTTTTGTGAGGTTAAGGTTTAAAAAAGCTCAAATTTTAATCAGAAAAATAAAGCATCTGCCGTGCGTTACACGAAAACAGATTTGAGAACAGAATATTCGAGATTTACGAACAAACTTTATAGGAAATTGTTTCAAATAAAAAGTGTTCTTGGAAGCAATACATTATTTTTTTACATATAGTTTATGAATTGAAACTTTATTGTGTTTCACACAATAAAAAAAATGTTGAAGTACGTAAAAAAATACATGTTGATATATTATATTTATATAGGTTCATTTATTTAATATGTAATTTGCAATATGTAAAATGAAACTTATAAACGCTTAACAAGCGTTTTAGAATCTAATGCCACTCTCAGGTAAAAAATGAAATCGAGCAATGTGAAGTTTTCCTACCATGCCTCTGGCCTTCAAATGGTCCTGTAATTAAAACAAATCAAGATATAGAGCATTTTTTTAAAATTAATTTTGAATACAAACAAATGTACAAGTTAAATAATTATAAAAATAAAACATGAAAAATATGTATTAAAATAGTGGAGCCTGCCATGCAATAACATTATTTTACTTACTAGTTATAAAATAAAGAGATGATGGTTTAAAGTATATAAACAATAAAATTATAAGTAATTGAAACAATTTTCTTCACTACTGCCATCACGCCATTTCCCCGTAGGGGTAGGCAGAGAGAATGGACCGCCACACACGTCTATTCTGGCATACATTCCTAACTTCTTCCACATTCATACATCTTGTCATACATGCCCTTCGGTTCTGTCTGCTTTTGACATGACCAGACCTAGATTTTGGTTTATCTGATCATGCCACGTCATCCTTGGTCGTCCTCGTCTCACGTTACCGTTCATTTTCGCCGTATATACTTGTTTTACCATTCTTTCGCTGTCCATTCGTTCTACGTGACCAAACCATCTCAGAGACCCTTTCTTAATCTTATCAATTAAACGTAACTGAGATTTACACTCTCGCCTTATTTCATCATTCTTTATATAAATTGAAATAAAAGAAATGTGGACAAAAAAGGAGATAGTCGGAAGGAAAAATAATGAAATTGATGAGGGGTGGTAGAGAATGAATAATGGAAAATAGCAGTGGAAAATTGCATTGCAATTAATGTGCCAATTTAATTTTTCATGCATTATTGGTATATAGGAATGGCGAAGATTACAGAATTCAGAATACTTTTTATTGGATAAAATGATATCGCCCACGAAAATTTTATATTTATGCTGAAAGGGCCAAACTGTAAATTGTAATATATTTTTTGAGATAGTCTGTGAAAAAAAATTGAACAACTAATTATACCTTAACTAATAAACAATATACTTACAAAAATAATTTTAAAAACAGAACACTGTTATTTAATCCAGGCGCTTTCCAAAGACTCTCTATTTACCAATATAGATGATTGCTGTTGTTTTTATGAGGTAGGTAATTCAACAAAGATACAGACTTAAATTTTAAAAAATTAAAAACATTGTAAAATGTGAATTTGTTTGTATTTTTGACAAAATCGAGAAACACTATTTAATGTTTGTGTCTTCGTCGGAAATCGAACCCGGACCCTTTCGTGCGTGAGTCATAGACATTACACCACGGAGGCCACCCAGCAAAACAACCATTAAAAAACGCCAAGACTCAAGTAAAATAGCCGAGTAGTGTAGAAAAGGAATAGAACGCGTGTTTTCATGAAAGTTAGGGTGTTTTATTACGCATAAGAACTACTTAGTTGTACAAGAATCCCTTAACCCAATCCTTTCATGCACAAATAGATTTTGTAAGTTAATTTTAGCACCTTAAAGAACCATTCAAGGTCGGTATCGCATGTAAAAAACGTCACCTTACCTAAATTTACGTTACCCCACTACCCGAGTAATAAGAAGAGGGTTGATCAAATGTCGAATACCTTAACCCATCCGAATAAGGGGAAACTTTTACCCTAATTCTTAAAGGGGTATAAGTTATAACAGTATGTAGAACGTACAGTAAAGAGAACATAATATTTATTTTAAAATAAAACACTAGGCGTTTTTGTACAAAAATAAAGATCTGTGTCCAGGCAGATGAAGAATACAGTTCTGTGCGTGAAATAGAACCAGAACCTTGGGTGAGGTTTCAACTCATAGGTTCTCGTTGGCTAAACTAAACTGCAAGGTAAAAAAAATTGAATACGGAAACCGAGTGTAGTAAATCCGCCAGTGGTCGATGCGTTTTCCTACCATGCAAGAGGTCCTGGGTTCAATTTCTATTAGGGTTGATATAAAATATTAATTTTATAGGTTATTCGAACAGATATATTTAATTATTTTCGAACTGGTAAACGAAGCGTCAGACTAATAACTTTTACCTTTACGTTACAGACAGTTAAAGTATGCCGCATTTGGTTTACCAATGCAGTTCCCTATACATCACTGTGTGTGAAAATGGGCATCATGTATTTAATAATAATATTTGGCTGATTTATACAGCGCAATTTTTGTGAAAAATCACCTCAAGGACGCTTTACAATTGAATACTTAACTTACATTCTAAGTAAGCTAAAGTGGACATATTATATTTTATAATATTGCTGTTTTTTGTTGATATTTCTTGATAAAACTCCATAGCTAATGATTATGATAAAATTATAAATAAACTTATAAATGAAACTTCTTGGTTAAGTTTTACTTTTTATTATTTTGACCAACGAGCGCTTTCGCCTACTTAGGCATCTTTAAGACTGGTGAATTGTTTACAAAATTTACAGTTTTTTTACTATTCTTAACATATGTTGTAAACAATTCACCAGTCTTGAAGATGCCTACTTAGGCGAAAGCGCTCGTTGGTCAAAATAATAAAAAGTAAAACTAAACCAAGAAGTTTCATTGATAAGTTTATTTATAATTTTATCATAATAGGTTAAGTATTCAAAAGGTTATAAATTAATTTGTATACAATTTCTTAATATTGTTCTTTATTTACTTTTTTTTTCTCATGTATCTCTATAATAATGTAAAAACTTATATGTATGTATGTGTGTATGTTTTAATATGTAAATTAATTAAATATTTTTCTTTGTACCCTATACTTATGTTAGTACATTTCCTTATTTTGACTTATTATTGTATCTTTTAGTTTTTCTAATGTTATCTTTAATTTTAACTAAATTTACATACTTATGTTTCACTGCTGCACTTGAATGTAATTTCTAATATATGTAAAAGCCCGTAGGGCGTGTAAATTAATAAATAAATAAATAATCATATTATATTTTCTTTTTTTCTTTCTAAGGCTTTTTTATTAACCCTATGTGTCGACATTCGCTTTGTTTTTGTTTTGCCGATCATTGCTATCCAAACTATCAAAGATGTAATACGTATTGAATTTGAAGATAAAACTCAAGTATTATTTCTTTTTTACTACCAATTCTACTCAGTATACGCGACTATCTCCTAGTCTAACCCTTTATCTTTCCAGCTGTCCTACTGCTGTATGTTCTGTCAAACGATGATCTAATACCCGACACCGTTAGGTGGCTCCTAGGAGCGGAAAGGATAGAGGGAAGGAAGAAAAGCTGAAATACAAGACGAAGAAATACATACGAGCATATTCTAACACTTTGACCTAGCGGAACTGGCCACCTAAATTAGACCAATAACGCTGAATTTTGAATAGAAATCAAATTTTTCAAACGTAAAACAGGGGCTAGTAGTGACATGGGTTTTATTTTTAATTAAGTCATTTAACCTGATAACCGCGCGTGCCACAAAGAGTAACAAATTATAACCGAATTAAAGTTTTTAGGAAAGACAGTTATTAACATATTACAACAGAGATTCAGAACATTTAAGAAAAGGTAATAAAGAAGTCTAGGCATCTACAGGGCTTATGACCTGTCAATGGCTGGTTTAAGTGACCACTTTACACACTGTGAAACATTCACCATTCTGCCCATTTTTGAAGATCTATATTCCTTCAATTCTTTTATCTGTTAATGTTTGTGAAGTTAAATAGCTGAAACCTTTATTTCCGCGGGTGAGATTCATCTAATTGAATTATTTCACCTACATACAAGGCAACGCCTGAAAATGCTATTTTTTCAATTTCTATACTTCTTCATGGACCAGGTGGATTTATTAACAATATTTTGAGTTTGTCCAAATTTTTGTAGACAAGGACTGGATTCAACTCCCTGGGGAGCTGTTTATATTAACATGTTACAACAGAGATGAAGAACATTTAAGAAAAGGTAATAAAGAAGTCTAGGCATCTACAGGGCTTATGACCTGTCAATGGCTGGTTTAAGTGGCCACTTTACACACTGTGAAACATTCACCATTCTGCCCATTTTTGAAGATCTATATTCCTTCAATTCTTTTATCTGTTAATGTTTGTGAAGTTTAACAGCTGAAACCTTTATTTCCGCGGGTGAGATTTATCTAATAGGGTATTTTCACGTTTTTTTTTTATTTTGCAAAAAAATAGAAAAAAAAATTACGATGGTAACTGTACAGTTTTTATTTTTTTATGTCCACGCGTTAATTTTTCAGAGCGGTTTAAAAACGTATACTTTGAATTGGCGCCAAAACGAACATTCGGATGCCGTATGGGCTTGTGACGTCACGCGTTACGAATTTGACTGACCGTTCAAACAAATTCATACGAATTTGTATAGCCTACGTGTTGTTTTTGTTGTAATCGGTTGTTTTACACTGTTTTAACTAATTAACGCGCATAAAATGTCTTTAGTTATAAGATGCAAGTACTGTTTAGTTTCGATTTGCACAAACACTACGGTGAAGACGCCAAATAAAGCTTTTTTGGCCATTCCTAGTACCTAATGAAAAAATGCAGAAAAAATGGTTGAACGCATTTGAACGTTATGAAACGAGATGTTAAAAAAAACCTACCACTATTCTTTTTTCCGTAGGTCTTGTTCAGTACAAAATACTATATTTTATGATGTAGACTGTAGACTATAAACATTTACTAACAGTAGGTACTGAAATTAGCACTTATAAAGGTTGACAGGTACTACAATACTAAAATAGTTTATTCTTTGAACGTTATTGTTTATATTTGTATTATATTTCTGTACTTATGTTACTTAGTTTAATTTGTGGAACTGTTGGTTTTCTATATGAATAAAACATAAAATTACTAAAAAAATTGCTGTATGAAAACCTACCTTATTTATTTGTGAAATTTATTGCATTTACAAAATGGCAACTGACCTTGAGATGCTGGACAGTCTTCACACTTGCAGGAATCTATTATTTCCTAGACTTCATCGCAAATCAACGTCACCGAGTACGATTTGGTTCTAACTTTATGATCTGCTGGGGTGACTCGACCTTTTACCATTCAAATATCACCCGTCCGTTTTACTTGAATGTAATCTATGGCATCGTCTCCGTAATTTACCCTAGCTAATATATTAATAAGTAAATCACATTTAATAAAAAAGGCATTAACACGCACTCGAGCAACAGAGATGTTTACAAGCAATGGTATTTTATGGATTATGTTGTGTCAAAGTCACGTTACTTCCCTTTTGCATTAAATGTACGCGAAACAATATATTTATAATACATGCAAATAATACAACTATTTAAATGAATACATTCTGGAAGCAAACATTATATATTTGCTTACCTTACGGCCTTTACATTTCTATACTCGGAACTTAAAAAGTTTGTATTGGATGAGAAAAAAATACCCATCATGATTATATTTATTTTGGGCAAGTTATCGGATTTTCCTTGTAAAAAACCAATTTCAGTCATAATGCTATGGATGTGTATAAATGAAAACAAAAAAAAACAAAGGAAAAGACGAAATTTAACTATAAAAAACAAATAAAAAGCCACAAGCCGCCCGCGTCGGAGTATCTCAGTATAGGATTTGAGTGAACGTAGGATATATAAGTCACGCGTGACGTCATCAACCCTTTTGGCCAGTTACGGGCCGTTTTATTTCTATCAAACTTTAAATAGGAAATTATAAATGAAAACATTCGTTTCAGATTTTGATAGTAATATGGTTCCAATCGTAAAAATATTCTTTAAATACTGAATGCATTAAAAATCATATCCCCAGTTTTTGAAAATACCCTTTTGAATTATTTCACCTACATACACGGCAACGCCTGAAAATGTTATTTTTTTAATTTCTATACTTCTTCATGGAACAGGTGGATTTATCAACAAGACAGTTATCTTAAAACGGATGGAGATAAGGCAAAAAAAATGTGAATGAGGAAGTTCGAAGAGTTAAAAAAAATATCGTTTGTTAATACATTATTAAACTGAATCATTTTTTTTATTGTGTATAGCTATGATTTTTCTTAGTTAAGTATTTTTAATTTTACTTCGACGGCCTCCGTGGTGTAGTGGTCAAGACGCTTGATTCACGCACGGAAGGTTCCGGGTTCGATTCCCGGTGAGAACACAAAAATTTAAATGTGATTTTTCTCTAGCCTGGGTGCTCTGTGATGTAATTCACCACTGTAATTAGGCCTCCCGGCCAGTTGTGGTGCAAAAAAAAATGTAATGTAATGTAAAATAAATTGTCTAATAGAAGTGGAAAATTAAAAAAAATCCTAGATGTTAAAGAAACTATTTTTGTAAATTAATAGTTGTACAGAGCCCACTCAAATCTTTAATAAATAATTAATAAACTAAATGTTCGTGACGTAACGTTTTAAAATAAAATATTATTGTGTGCTTACTAACACAAACGAAAATTTGATGTTTACCGACAGGCACTAACACATTAACATAGGCTTGTTAAACATTCAAACGCACTGTAACTACTTACTAAAGACATTTACAAAAAAAAATGTTTTTTGCGTGTTAGCATAAACCAAAAAATACGACTAAATTTTCAATATTTATTCTTTTTACATATTTAATTAACATTTTTTATTTCTGCTGCCAATACGATATGTTCAAACATTGACAAAACGCTTTTGCAGCGGATAAAGTCAACACTTAATATTCCTAGCTCGAAAAACATATTCGTTTGTTTTAAAATGTTTATTTATATGTCGGCCTCGTGGTGTAATGGTCAGCACGCTTGCCTACCATGCAAGAAGTCTCGGGTTCGATTTCCGACATAATCGTTATGAAATGTTTATTTGAATAAGTGTTTTTACACAGAATATTTCATAGTCGTTGTACTGGTACCTGAGACGTAAGACTGATCATCTTACCTTCATGTAACAAAATTGATCAAGATACGCTGCAATTAGTGTATCGATGCAGTGCCCTATGCACCATTAGGCGCGAAAAGGGAATTATGATGATAATGAATATGAATAAACTTCTGAGATGATCAAAATCCTGTATGTTTTTAAAATACTTTTGATTAATAATTTAATAAAGAGGCTTTATTCAATGAAATACACATATTATTACAATATAAAAAGAAAAACATAAAATATTATATAATAATTTTTCTCCCGACAAATTATTATATAATAGTTTGTCATCAGGTGCTTAGACATTAATTTTAATGAAGATTAAAATATGAGTAAATGGTACAGTCATAACTTTGTACACAGATAAAAAAAAACATAATAGGTATATTATTTTATGGTTTAAAAAAAAATGTATTAAGAAGATAGATACAGGTGATTTTTCACAAAAATGGCGCTTTATAAATTATCCAACTTTATTTATGGACAAAAAAACTGCTTCCTTATTCAATTTTAACATTAGAATCGTTTTTAAAAGCACCTAAAATATATGGTTTAGGTCTAAAGAGGCAACGATAATCCATTCTAGGGGCTATAATTTACAGAAATATAACATATTGGTATTATTTTTTTCATGTTGTTTTGTGTTTTGAATAAATAAAAAAAATCATACCACGCGCGTGCGCTGTGTCACGTGTCACGTGTCCCGCCAAAACAAACCAGTAAAAATGTCCCCAGAACTTTTATGATCGCTTTAAACCAGTATGCAACCGCACTTATGCGTAGTATAATGTATAGTCCATACATGAGGTCAACATGGTCACCATTGATCAGGGTGTTGTTTCAAAAATAAATACGAAAGGAAAATAAATCGGTTATTTACTTACATATTATGACCTTATTTAATTTTAGACATGATAACGATAGTCAACAACTAAAAGATATCTGTAAAACGCTTTCCATAACGACTATTTTTTTATGATGGTAGCTTCAAAAATATTGTTTTTAATAAATGCTAGTTAATATAATGAGGAACTTCGGCCCCACGGAAAATTGGATACAATAAATGTTTTCTTGCGTGCGGTAAAAAAATCGAGCATTAAATTGCAGGTCAAAGTTTCTTTAAAATGTACGAAAAAAAATTGAATATTTTTTTTAAATAAAAACGCACTACTTTTTAATTTTTTTACATTTTTTACCTTTTTTACATTTTTTGCACCACAACAGGCCAGGAGGCCTCATTACAGTGGTGAATTACATCACGGAGCACCCAGGCTTGAGAAAAATCACATTTAAATTTTTATGTTCTCACCGGGAATCGAACCCGGAACCTTCCGTGCGTGAGTCAAGCGTCTTGACCACTGCACCACGGAGGCCGCCTTTGAACGACGTCACTCATTCAATATGAACCAACCAATGTTATGAACACCAACGTGCACTTATAGTGCACGTTAGTGCTGGTGTTGGCTTTTACTGACATGGATCCAATGAAATTCCATAAAACTGAATCTGAAATCATAAATATCATTTAACAATGCATCTTCAGCACGAAACGCTCCGATGGACCCTGAAAAACATGTAATTTGTCTAAATGATTTATAAAGAGACATAAAAAAAAATACAAAATATAAAAGTAGATTGTATAGAAAAAAAATATGTATCAATTTTGACTTTAATTTTTTTTAAATATAAATTATACAAATTAAGAATTACACATAATCAAATATACAAAATAATGATATCATAAAAATCAACAAAATAATAGTAAAATATAGTAGTATTAAAAAAAAAACAAAATAAGAGTATCATTTAAATCAACAGAAAAATATAATATATGTATGTAAAAATTATATAATAATTGCGTATGTAGTAGATGAAATAATTGTTTTTTAAAAAAAATAAACCGTGATTTTTAATATTATTATTATTGATTCACTCTTGACTTGAGACAAAAATCAATATAACATAATGTACTTTTATGATAGTATTTGCTCAAAATCATAAACAAACATGTCAATATCGATTCGACATCTTCCTTTTCAAACGTCAATTTGTCATGTATGAGTTTGGACAAACATTTTTTGTCATCATAGTATGTAGGAACCAAGTCTAACTTCCCCTGGCCCCACTTTACAAGTCGGAAGCTGGAATCATTTTTTATCATAAAGATGACAGATCCCCCCCTCATCATTTCATCTTCCAGTCATTTTTTATATGACTCTCCGTCCCCAAAGCAGCAGATGGAGATACGAACATGTTTTAAGACGAATAAAGAAATGTCTGCGCTGACTTAAAAAACACTTTGAGTAATGTCTCTTTTGATTTAATGTCTCTATTACGGAAGCTTAATATTTCATTTCTACAGTAAGTTCTTAGCCAACTTTGGACGCCGTTCGACAGGCGATATGAGCATTTATATTTTACTAAAAACATACCGTAGAAATTAAAACTTACAACCAAAATATTTTTCTGTAAAAAAGTTAAATATACATAAATAAAAAAAGGGCGGAAACTAAAATTTTTATTTTTATTTTTTATTCAGATAACAAATACAAATTCAATATTACAACTAAATACAATTTTTCACATTAACATTTAACTTTTTTATTTTTTTAAAACCATTATTGATAACATCATTTCAGATAGAATTCGATTAAAATACTGCAAAATTTCCAAACGCTTATATATCTTTTCGAAAATAAAAATTTGAAAATTTGTCGCCACAGTTCTTTAATTTAATTTATTATCTTGAAATCATTAAAAGTCCCTATATAAATATATTATATTAATAATATAAATTTATAAATTCGCAATAATGATGTACTTCATTCGTACAAACACAATAAATACTATTATATACAATATATACATATATGGCAAAAAAAAATGTAATAATATTTCGAAATCAGTTTTTTTTTAAAATTCTGTTTGCTTTAAACATATTGTAATATTAACATAAATATATAAATTCGCAATAATGGTGTACTTTATTAGTACACAAACCACAGCGTTTCTCGATAAAAAAAAAATGACATCCAGGTAAGATGATCAGTCTTAAGCTTCAGGTGCTACTCCAGGTACTATAAAATATCAACAATGTTTTCAGTTTGTCCAAATTTTTGCAGATAAGGACTGGATTCAATTCTCTGGGGAGCTGTTAATATTAAAATATTACAACAGAGAAGAACATTTTAGAGAAGGTAATAGAGAAGTCTAGGCATTTACAGGGCTAATGATCTGTCATTGGCTGGTTTAAGTGGGTACTTTACACACTGTGTAACATTCACCATTCTGCCCGTATTTCAACTTTTCAGGCGTTGCCCAGTTTGTAGGTAAAATGATTTAATCAGATTAATCTCACATCATAAATAAAGGTTTCAGCTCTTTTACTTCACAAACATCAACAGATGAAAAAATCGAAGGAATATAGATGTTCAAATATGAGCAGAATGGTGAATGTTCCATGTGTGTAAAGTGGCTACTTAAACCGGCCAATGACAGGTCATTAGCCCTGTAGATGCCTAGACTTCTGTATTAGTTTGTGTAAAATGTTATTTTCTCTGTAATAATATGTGACTATGAAATATGAAATACTCTTTTTTTATTTAAATGAATTGCAACAAAGAGGGAAAACATTATTGAGAAGGGAATATGGAAGTCTAGGCATTTAGTCATTGGCTGGTTTAAGTGGCCACTTTACACACTGTGTAACATCCATCATTCTGCCCATGTTTAAACATCCACAAATCCTCAACCCTTCCATTTGTTGACTTTTGTGAAGTAAAAGAGCTGAAAGCTTTATCATGTGGGTGTGATTCATCCGGCTGAACCAAATCACCTACTTGGCAACGCCTGAAAACAATTTTCCATTTTTTATACTTCTCCTTTTACCAGGTAGTTAATTCAACAATGTTTGAGTATGTCCAAATGCTTGCAAACTGGCTGGATTTTCTCCCTAGGGAGTTATTCATATTTACTATTTTTTTAAATAAATATATTCTGTCAACCATGACGGGAATTGAATCCGAGACCCCTTACATGATAGGCAACCACGCTGACCACTAATATAACGTGATTTTTATTAGTATTTATTTGCAATATGTCAACTGTCAATTATGTTTTGATCTTGAACCCTTGATTTTTATATGTATTTCTTTTACGCGTGCTACCATTAAACCAATGCGCAATTCTGTATAATGTCTCTTTACTGCGACATGAAAGGCTGGATTTATGGTGTCAAAGATAATAAATAACTAAAGATTAGGTTATTTCGTTACAAAATGCGGGCCAGCCGCTATACCCATCCGCCATCACTGTCACCTGGCGCTTGCGGTCAGCAGGTGAGCGGGAAGTGCTGTGATTGGCTGGAACCTCGGCCCGCTGGTCTCTGCGACCAATCACAAATAAGCATAGATTTTTTCAAACGATCTCAAAATTACTATTTTACTCTGATCGAATTCTAAGATTTTAAATAAGATTCTTGTTTTATTTTTTTTCTTTTTTAATTTATTTTTATTTATTGGGAATATCAATAGTAACACATGTAAAAAAAATATATATCGAACCAAATATACAGAGATCAAAATCAAAGACAGATATTTTAAAAAATACGTAAAATATACATAAATCGGTTTCTTTGTGTGTGTAAATATGTTTTGGACGTTGGTTGTGAAGGTTAGTGTGGACATGTATGTGTATATTATTGCACAAATTAGTGTCAAAAAGATATCAAATATGATCGTTTAGATATAAAATAAGATTCTCTTCATATGAAATAAAGAAACTACTTAGTATAAAAAAAAAAATTGTGTTTTAAAATGCGCATTTTAAATGTTCATTTATTTATTTATTTACTTAAGTTAGTTAATATTACATTATATATTAACTAATATATTTACAATTATAACAAATACTTTTTAAATATTTCTTACATAACTACATTATTACAATAAACATAACATTTTTTTTTAAATCCGTAAGTTTTCTTTCATTCTTCATACTTTCAGGTATCTCATCATACAGTTTTAACCCTTTATACATTAAGCTATTTTGTGATTTTGTTTTTTTCTTAAGTGGTAGTCTTATCCTATTTCTATTTCTCGTCCTATATTTATGTACATTTCTATTTAAAATAAAAGTTATCAATAAGGGAAAAGTTCCATTTATATTTACGAGTTAAACGTATAAGTGGAGAGTTCTGAGCATAGTTTCTACAAACTGCTGGCACATGAAATAGAGAGCTCGTCGTGTGACGGGTTCAGTAGCTAAAGACATTTAATGATAACTCCGACATAAGAGCCGGGATATCAAGGTGTCCTCTTACAACGTCATGAAGTACCCCATGTCTAACAGCAGACGGCGATCTTCTAAATTAAGCGAGTGGTGCTTTTTGCAGGAAGACATATAATTTAGATCGGTATACCTCCATCTCCAGTTAAGATGTCGAAGAAATGTCCATTGAATTTTTTTTAACCTTTTTTTATGTGTGACATATTGTGGAGACCAAACAGAAGAGGCATGGATACTCATGCAAACTGCGAGCATATGCAGAGTAAAAAATAAGCAAAAGTAAACTAATGCATCTGAAGAATTAAAATCAAATAGTGCTTAGGTTTATTATGGATTTAATATTATTGGTAATTTTCTACGTCCGGGCAAATGATGAAAACAGTCATGTGTGTCAATTTGGAGTAGAACCCTGGGCGAGTGATTTCTACTCAATGGCTTCTCTCAGGTAAAAATCCTGTTAAAAAAAACGATAAGAGATAACTCCGCTTCGTAGTTTGGTTGACACGTTTGCCTACCATGCTTCAGGTCCTGCATTCGACTCCTAAGGAATGACGTGATAATATGTTTATTTATAAGAACTTTTTAAAACACAATACTATTAACAAAAAAACACACATTTCAAAAAATACAGCCAGAAAAAGTGTGACTTGGAAAAATGTTCCCAAAGACTTTAACGTCTGTGCATAGGCCATTACTTTTTTTATAACTGTTTTTACTTTTCTTACTACATTTGATAACTTGAAATGATAGCATATGCATATATACATACCTATTAGAAAACTCCAAAATTGATGTAGTCAAGTCCATCAGAGATTTAGGAGTTGTTTTGGACTATAAACTGACATACAACGAGCATATAGATAATACAGTAAATAAATCACTGAAATTACTTGGCTTCATTAACAGAATATCCTCTGATTTTACTCATGTCCGTACAATCAAAACTCTTTATTGCTCAACTGTTCGCCCTCTTCTAGAATATGCCTCCGTGGTCTGGTCTCCATTCTATGTCAATCGCATAAATCACATTGAATTAGTCCAACATCGCTTGCTTCGAAAAATAGCGTGGATGCTCGGACTAGAGAGAGATAATTATTCTTTTGCTGAAATAGTCAACGTTAAATATTTCTAGTCTACAAAAACGTAGAACTAATATTGACTCCATATATATGTTCGGCATACTAAATGGTATAATCGATGTTCCATCATTACTGGGACAAGTAAAATTCAATATTCCGACTCGTAGATTGAGAAACAATGAAGTACTGTTCATCGATCAGCATAGAAAAACTATGGCCTAAATTCTCCAATGATCCGTCTTTGTCGTATTGTTAACTCAAGACAAGAGCTGGACTTTTTTGGTTTAAGTTTACAACGATTTAAACGAGCACTAAATAAATAGTCCAGATCTTGTCTCGATGTCCCTTATGTTTGTCAATGCTTCTTTCTTTTTTTTTAAATGTTTTAAATTATTCTTTTATCGTAATATTTAAACCTTATAAATTGTATACATGGACAATGTCTGTTAATAAATAAATAAATAAATATATACGACATTAAATGTGTAAAATTGTTGTTCTGATTTAGTGTCCTATGCACTATAAGGTCTAGAAAGGGAATGATGATGAAATTGTATAAATAAAGACTATACAGGACTAATACCATCATCATAGAAATAAATAAATAAAAGAGAAAATATATTGCAAAGTATGTATAATGATCACTTAAACTAGTCAACGACAGATCATAAGCCATGTAAATGCCTAAATATATATATTTCTTTCTCGAAAGGGTTATCTATCCCTTTTGAAATATTTATCAATAAATACACAGTTTTTTTCAACATAAGCAATTAAAAAATCAGCTGTTTCCAGGGGAAGGGGAACCTTTCGATTTCATAAAAAAATACTTACGATTGTTATACTGAAAGTAAAATTATATAACCATAATATTTGAACTTTTTAAAGTAGAAAGTTCTTAAAGCTTCTGAGTTAACATAAATTTAAAGTAGGAGCCTACTTTCTCACTATCGATTTTTAAATAAATATTTGGAGAGCTCTATTTCGGGCAGTATCTTTGTATGTATTAAATATCCTTACAAAAAAATGACAACCTAAAAATGTCAAGAGAAGGGTCTGATTAACCTATTGAAGCCCAGCAAAATTAGAAAAAGAAATTTCTCACGCCCAATGTAATCCCTGTGTTCAAAGACAAAACTCAAGATGTGGAATTTTCATATGTAAAGAATAACTTGAATGTAAGGCCAGTAGAATGAACTTTCGTCACCTTGAGTTTTGCCTCTGAAAACAGGCATAAGCCATTTAGGTTAAACTTATAATTAAGTAACATCTGAATTACACAACTAAAAACAACAACTGCAGCACAACATTATCCTACTTACAGAAGATTACTTTTCTTTTATGTAATTAACAATGGGAAAAAAAAAGTAAAAAATTATATTTTTAATTTTTTTATGTGTAACACTGATTTAAAACATCTTATGTTTTTTTATAATTTGTGTTTTATACTGAAAATATTTACCAATAAAAAAAGACATTACTGTATGTCATACTGGGAAATTAGAAAAAGGTGATTGTGCTGACCATGTGTATTTGATTGATCACAAATTGACAATTGAAATTGGCAGAGTGAGGGGTACAATAAAAGCTTTTAAAGATTCTTTGTTTTGTTATTTGCGCGGTTTGATTGTAAAGAAATATTTAATTTTCGCTTAATTAGTTTTAAAAAAAATGATAATGATATGCGAAACTGAAGAAAGACTCAAGTCTTAATGAACAGTTTTGAGAAAGAGGTGGATGCTTTCATTGTAAAATACTTATAAGTTAGAGCTGTTGTAAATATCCTAATTTAGTGCGAATCGTGACGTATAAGGGTAGTGGCCAATGCAATGAAGCATTTTTGTGGGAGTTCAGTTTCAGTGCTGCAGAGCAGCTTTTATTTAATAATTAAAAAATACATATAAGAATTTGTTATCCGCTAAGTCTAAAGACTTTCCGGTAGGACACATTTTTTTTTTACGACCGGCTTATATTACATTTATTTTAATTACATTTTACAAATGTATTTATAAACAGGCACTATAAAGTATCTAGTAGATATTTCTTCAGTTCTTTTTTTTTTCATTTGAAGATCTATCATGTTAATGATGTTTGTGGGAGATCATTGAACAATTTTGGAACAACGCAATTTAATGTTTGCTCTCAGAAGTAATTTGTAATTCGGGGCACAAACAGGGGGCCCTTAGTTTTCAATCTAGTGTTGTGAGTGTGGGAAACTCTTTTTTTTATATTCCGGATCAACAAAGTGATCTACAATCAATTTGTAGTCACAAAGTTGTTTTACCGGCAGGACATTACAGAATTTATAATAAACACCTTTGCCCATATGTTTCCTCTCACGGATTATGCTATCCGGTACAATCCCACTCAAGAGTCTCACCTGAATATCATAAATTTTACCCAGATGAGACTGGAAGGTGAGACCCCAGACACGCACTCCGTAAAAGTTCGCACGCAGTTCAAGATTATATCTTAAAAACAACTAATCATGACTAGAAAAATTATTTTTTTTACACGAAAGTATTTTATGGATCCTTATTAATTCACAAATGTAATTTTTTTTAATTTTCTTATTATGCGAATGTTTTTTAAGAATTTCAATTATTTTATTTTTATTTTATAATATCTACTATTGAAATTTAAATATTAAATAATAATAAAAAATAATAATAACAATAAAATCTGAAACAGGCGTCAGGTTTAAAGGTGTCAACCGGTTACACACAGTGGCAAAAATACGTATTGAATAATATTTCAAACGTATTATGTTACAGAAAACGAAAAATTGAGTTACCGACAAAATCGATATTTTTACTTTCACCAATCAATATTTACATTTTGTCTTTCAACAACAAACGAAAGTTTCTTTTTCCTGTCGATTCGATTGTTTCATAAACCACAAATAATTTTAAATCCAATCAATCAATCAACATTATGGAGACAGCATTATCAAATAATATTGAGCAACATCTTCATCGTCATATCCACCCCGAATTATTCTTTGGACACTGTTTTGGAACTTAGAATAAAGAAAACTTAGAGCAGGATCCTGGTCCCGTGGTTAGTGATGCGAACTCACAAATGAGGAAGTCCTGTGCTTTGGATAATTAGATATGAAAAGTTATTTCATACGCGCTGTAAAAATTACAATATTTAATTGTACAGCGAAGTTTCTCGAAAATGTTTGAAAAATAATAGTAAAAACGAACTACTTTGATGGGGTCACTATATCTCCGTCATCAACCAACGATAGAGTTTTGTGATAGATTTCCGGTAACCGAGAAGCCGGCCAAAAAATCAAGACAACTCACCGAAGATAACTTGTGACGTCACAGTTGGAGAAATTTCAAAATCATAAAACTTTAAAAAATCATAGCGCTGATAATACTACATAGTTTTTTTTTTCTTTTTAATTATTGCTTAGTTTGATAGTCGATTAATATTTTATTCTTATTTTATATTGAACTTTCTCATTAGAGGTCCGAGGTTCGAGTTCCCCTCTACCTAAACTTATTTTTTATTTTACAATGGAGGTTTATTTATTAACTCTTTAAAAATGTCCGCCAAAATTTAAATACTTGGTTAAATCATTAGGACACAAATATTCATCTATTCCTATAAATGAAGGCAGTGAATGAAAGGTACATGCTTTAAAAAGATAAATGACAAAAAAATATGTTTAGAGGTAGAACGTTTTTAATTTTTTAAACTCCTTGGACAAAACCATAATACACGCTTCACGTATAATGATGGTGTGGTAGTACCAAAAGTATGTAATAAGTATGGTTAAGAACTTTAAAATATTTAGTACCTAGTATTTTTAATTTATTGCCGAAAGAACTTAAATTTAACCCGCAATGTAACAAGAGCAAAATGAAAGAGAGGCTACTCGAACAAAAGTTTATGTATGAATAATAGCTTATGTTAAATATCCCAACTAGAAACATTAGACAGAACTTACTCTTTCATACCGATAACCATAGAACTAACTATGGTTTTCATTCTCCTATGCCTAGAGTTCTTAGGTCTGCCAACAAAATCTTGATTTCTTTGATAACAAGTTGTCTTCTTTCAAACGATCACTGAATCAAATTCAATTGTAAACACCTCTATCCCGCTTCCACTCCCACAAAGTCTACTATAAACCATCGAGTCTTTTTATTTTTTTTATAATAATTTTCTATGCATAAATGTGTCCATAAAAATGCCCATTGGGCGTATATATAAATAAATAAATGTGTAAATATTTTAATCTTTCATATATATACTTGTATTTAAAAAAAATAATATTATTTTTATTATTTGTATATACATGTATATTCTGATCTTTCCGGCTGTTAATTTTATCTGTTAATTCATTGTATTTATAAATTTAGATAATATTATATTATTTAGTATAAATATATATTTATTTATTATTATAAATAACGGCCGTAGCCAATTTGGACAAAATTAAAGTTAAATACATAGTTGTATAATACGAGTTGTTATGGTTAATCTAAGTAAAATTAATGTATAGTAATAAAAAGAATAAAAAAATTACAGTAAAAGAGTGAAGTATAGAAGAAAAGTTGTAAAAAAGATATGCATTTTAGGTTTGTAAATCTTACATAGGCACACATTGCTAGGCACAAAAATTCAGCAAAAATAAAAATAAATGAGTATATTATACAAACAGACTTAATCTCCGGTTCATCGGTTATTGTTGCTAAGTCAGTAGTACTTACTTCCTATACATATTCCTGTATATCTCCACCAACAAACTACAGAAAGTGGCTTTGTGGGATTTTAGTTTTAGTAAAAATAAAAAAATTAGAATGTTAAAACTGTAACAATGTATAATTATATTAATAAATAAAAAAATATAAAAAAACTTAAAAATATAATTTTTTTTAAATCTTGAAATAGGGCACACATTTACATATATACCTTTGCGCGCTCTAATAATAACAATGTACATATTACATTTCATTAATCAGTTGTTTAATATACATTTCTTAACCTTCTGTTTCAATTTTAATATTTTTTTCTTTCAGAATAATACGTGTACAAATAGAATAAAATGATGATGAAGACGATTTTATAAATATAGCCTTTACAAACAGACGCATATTATCATCATCGCCGTCACATATTCACTGTTACGTATTACCCGTAACTCAATACTGCTAATGTTATCCTAAACCCATTGTCCGCGGCGTCAGGGGTACTCAACCCGCAGCGGAGCGAGGTCCGCGGTCCATTCACGGCCCGACCGCAATTGTGTTCCCGAACACAATGGACATCTCTAGGTGTTCAGTGACTTTATTTACATAGAGAACGGCTCGTGCATCGAAAAAAATATATATACAATAAAATATTTTTTGTATGTTCAAACTTCGCACTTACCACGTTATACTGATATTTAAGTGGAGTCGCATTGATTTTTTTTCCATAGTTTCAATCTTCATCACGAAGGTCATCTTTAGGGTGAATTTTTCTATTAAATAAATATTTGCGTCCTTATGATTTACCCGAATATTTTAATTCTTGACCCATTTTTAACTCATAAAGAACTACTCAAAAAATCGGTATTATCTTTTCGTAGAATGAAGTTCAAATATTCGATCTCTAGGCCGCAATTACAAACAAAATCTTCATCAGTTACATACCGAAACGGTTTACTTAACTTTCCTTCAACTTATCTCTATCTATCTCAGTACTGTGCCGAGATACTGTGTTTCTGGCCTCTAGATACGTGTTTTCATTACGTCATCTGATCTAATTTAACTAATAGGTGAATCTGAAACTTTATTCCACACACAATACTTAAATAATTATATTAATTAAAGTATTCTTTTTTTGTATTTTAAATAGGCTACTGTAATAAAAAGCAGCTACAAAAACGATTAAATTTTTGAGCAATTAAAGCAAAGAGAGCTGGCCTGAACATGTTTTCAATACGACACTGTCAATTCTTAAGATGGTGTGGTTAACTTTCCTTCCATTTCTATAGACCTATCTTTCAATAGTAGATTTATTTATTTGTAATTGCAATTTCATAAACCGCGGCGACTTAAATTGAGTTTAACTCTACTGCTTTCATTGCCCCTTTCACTTTAAATTTGGAAAATTATATTGAGGACTTATGTCAGATACTGTTTTTCTTCCTCATAAACAAATTTTAAATACATAAACAGTAACATATTCACTCACTTCTGTTCAATGTACTTCATAGTCCTAACGCTCCTATATACCTGCGTGAAAAATTTCAACGCTTATCAGTTCATAGTTAACCTCTCCGTTCTAATTCTCAAGGCACTCTCTTAATACCCATCCACAATTCCTCTTTCTTCTCTAACTCATATAGTTTCCATGCGGCTCGACTGTGGAATCATCTCCCATCCACCATCAAAGATGTTACTACATTATATCTGTTTAAATCACGTCTGAAGAAACATCTCCTTTCTCTTCCTTAATCTCTCCTCCATTTTTCTTTCCTCTTTTTTCCATTGAGTAATAGTTTTGATTTAGGGTAATTTATAAACAAATGCGTTTATTTCTATTTTTTGTATATCTTTAGCTTTTTAATCTTTTTTTTCTATTAAATATGTTATGTAACTTGAATTATTAAAATAAAACCATAATTTTATATGTTGGTTGGAAGAAATTGCCATTTGGCAATAAGCCCGCCAATGTACAAATACCATTATGTACAAAAAGTTAAATAAATAAATAAAACATAAACTGTTTATTCACTCGTTTGATCTAGAAACATTAATCCTTCGCCAATATTATATTATTGACATAATTGTTTTGAAAGATAGCTCAACTCTACCCACGCTCTCATACAAGTCACCAAAATAGTAATTCCATAATAATGCTAATAACACAGCTTATATCAATAACTCAACAAAAATATAAAAACAGCTCGTCTCTACGCCACTGGTAAAAAGTTGACCCTCCTACGGCGGTCACGGTCAACACTTTGCGACCCGCTGGCCATCTTACCCCAGGGCCCAAGGGACAGCAAAGTTGATACTCAATCCGTCTGTTACGCAATGGTACTGGCTTTCAAAGGGTTAAATACCGTTTTTTAACTTCAACTTGTGACATACACATTACGTGTTACTCGCAAAACAGGAAATGGGTTAATTAGTAATAATTAGATACATAGACTAGGAATGGAGTGTAATAACAAAAATTATACTAAATATATTATATATTCTAAATATTTCTTGATAGTACTCCGTAAATAATAACTTTGAAGTAAAAAACCAGCTTCATGGCTTGGTTTTTATTTATTTCTCCATTGACCAACGAGCGTTTATGTGTCAGCGTCCCTGTTATTAAATTAGGGTCAAAGCACCAGTAAATGACCACCCCCCAGTAAATGCCCATTGGTTAATGTTAAACCCTATGGTGTTATATAAAGATCAAGTAATAAGACCTATTGTAGTTGACTGAGGTTTATTATGAATACTTATTACTGTGGTAAGAGAGCGACTGTTTACTAGGAGAGACAAATCTAGAATGACTTGCCAAGCTGTGTGGGTATGCAGACGACTGTAGATATATTGTTGTCACCAACAATATACCTACATTCCTTACAGTTAATAAAACACAATATAATAAGAATTGCTACATGTGTCCAGTCAAAAAACTAACACTAGAAACTATGACAAAAGCAGTAGGCGGACAAATCTTTTGGTAAGAAACAAATCTATCCGTTTCGAACTGTGAGTTGTCAAAAAGTAATAGTGCGTCTTCTCGTTATTGTTCTGAGATTGATAGTGTTTTTTATAAGGAAAGGTGTGGCAAGTGTTTTATTTGATGCTATTTCTTATGCAATTATTTGAATATACCCATATTCTATGTTATGTGTTTTATAATGTTATGATGTACCTAAATCTGAGTATTATTTTTTACTGGGGTAGTGGTCTTTCACTGGTGATTCTGCAATTTTTTTAGAGTAATATTATTTATAATTGTAATACTCGTATTTCAATAAAAAAGGAAAAGTACTTAGAAAAATTGATGTGTTTTTTGTGCTTTTCTTTTATTTTGTACGCTTAAATAATTAAATTTATACCTTTAATGTGGATTTCACTACAAGCTGAACCTTAAACGGTCATTCATTGGTGCTTTGACCCTAGTAAGTCTTAGCTAACTAAATATAATTGTTGCACAAACTATTTACCACCGAGCCGGTGGTATTTTATTTGTTTCAAATTAAAATGTTTTAAAGTGCATAATGTTACTCCAAGCTCGTTTTTCTTTTCTCACTTTATGTTTTAAAGTCCTAAGTATGAGTCTTCCGTCTGCTCTTAATTTTCCTCTTTTACTTATTTCTGTAATATTTAATTTTGCTTAAAAACGTATGTATCTCTGTATAAATTAGCTTTTTTGTAGGCTTCTTATATCACATTATTTTTTGTACTTAAACTACAGAGTTTTTTTTTTTACAGAATGGCCTACGCTCACAAGTTTACGTCATTGTGGTCTTTTTATCCGAATTGCGGTCTCTTCTTTATTTTTAAGACGTATTTTTTGTAATGTGTATATTTTTGTAGATAGATAATATTATATTATAAAAAGTTTGTAATGTATTGTACTAAAAATAAACAGGTAAAAAAACTAAAATTTAGAAATATATGTTTTTTTATGAATATTTTTTACAGGTGTCAATAATGTATTTGACAATTCTCACCTTTAAAATGATTGATACCTTTTTTCGGGTTTTATTTAGTTCTATGATTAACATAGTCTAATGCAATACATATTTAAAACACATTATTTACATCTATACTTGTTCTAATAATATTCACTATTATTGTTCGTACACTTATTACTATAATTTATATTACTTAAACTGTTTTTATTTGATATATAACCATCATCATCATCATTCCCTTTCCACGCCTAATAGTGCATAGGGTACTACTGCATTGGTACACCAATCGCAGCGTATCTTGATCATTTTTGTTACATTAGGGTAAGATGATCGGTCCTACGCTTGGGACTGTGAAATATTCTGGTGAGAATACACCATTTTATATAAATATTTCATATCTGCCATGTCGGGAATCGAACCCGAGACCTCTTGCATGGTAGGCAAACGCGCTGACCATTACATTACGAGGCTATATGTACACTAGTTATTTATTTATTTCAGAAGAGCGTAAAGAACCAATTTTAAAAATCGAATCAGTAATATTTTTCCTAAAGACTCAATCATCTGAGTCTGTGTGTCCAAACGTTTGCAGACAGGCTGGATTTACTCCCAAAGGAAGTTATTAAGATCTAAATTTGTTGCGACAGAGAGAAAAAACATTTTTGAGACGGCAATATGGAAGATAGACAAAATGGTGAATGATAAACAGTGTGTAAAATGGCAACTTAAACCACCTAACGACAGATCATAAGCCCTGTAAATGCCCAGAAGTATTTTTTTTTTAGTTTTTAGAGTTCTTATTATTTACTCAAATATTTAAATTTTCCGATCAATTCCTAAAAGTGTAAATAACTTGCGATGGATATATGGAAATTGAGTTGTGGTAGAATGGGATTTAAACCTGGGACCTTGGTCACAATACTATCACGGGACCACAACCCGGTTATTTATATAATATTCGCTTCTCAAACATGTATTTTCCTGCCGTTGTAACAAATGTATATCTTGTTTAACTCATATTTCGTCAGAACATACAATTTACTATATAAATTGAATCGAACTCACGTATAGTTTACCCTGAAGATGGCTCCTGTAATAGTAGTCAAAACGTCGGAATGAATCCAACACCACGGGATCACTCAAAAAGAACTATAGATATTATTAGAACCTTATTCTGTATTTTTGACAACCCTATTCGAATTGAGTTACGTCCATCCGTAATTTATAAATAAATAAAAACACAAAAAGCCAAGAAATCACATGCTTACCGTCCGCATATCCTCGGTGGCCGGAAGTGGGGGAACCAGCATGATATGGGTACATACGAAGTTATTTAACAAGGGGAAAGAAGATAGCAGTATCGGTAAGAAAATAAGGAAGAGGGAGAAGAGATTGTAAGAAGTTACGACCACAAAAAACTTTGATATCCCAAAGGAGATAAAGAATATTTGTAAGAATATTTTATGTAGTTCTAGGCATTGACAATACTTATGACTTGTCGTTGACTAGTTTACGGGGTAAAAACCAGTATGTCTTTGTCTAAAAGGATTTTGAAGAATACAGTTGGTAACATACGAGCATATAATATATTTACTTATTTGTTCTTGATATGACTCCATAGTTTATGATTTTGATAAAATTATAGGAAAATATACAATAAATAAAAAAAAAAGATTATTTTATTTAAATCATTAACTTAAATAACATTTGAATTTTTTTTTTTTATAATTTTTTTTTTTTTTTTACAATAAACATAATAATAAAACAGAGTATTAAAATAATAAAGCACAATTACATATCAATGAATTACATATTAATAGAAAAATAGTAAACAAAAAATCCCACAAAGGCACGGCCTGTTCGTGGGTATACAAGAAAATTTTAATGAATTTTTGCTCCTATAATAAATTATGGACAGTTATAATATTTCTGTATAATATTAAAAAGAAAAAATAAAATATTCTCTTAAAGTTAATACGGTATTTTTTTTTATGGTAATTAAAAAAGAAAAAATAATATTAAAAAAAAACAAAAATATTCCTTATTATTAAAGGGCAACAAAATAAATCATAGAAAAAAAGAGTTCATATCTTTAGTTTGAATCCAGGACAGTGCATGTTTTTTTAAAAGAAGGAAAATTTTGAAAGTTGGGAATCAATGAAATATTATCAGTAAAAAATAATTTTTAAAATTTGGGCCTATAAAATATGCATGTCTCTGTGCGAGCCTCGTTTTACAGTGTGGTATTTTTAACACACGATTCCTTCTTTGACTTGATCTATTTGAATTACTTGTAAATAAATTTTGGTTCTTAAATATATATTTTTAACATTGAAAACAATATATTTATTTGTCTTAGATCTAAAAGTTAAGCTTCTTGGAACAATTGGAAAGAGGGAAAAGTGCGATTTTTGTGAAGCATTATTTTTAATATAAATTTATGAACAGTTTCTAATGGTTTAATATGATTGTTGTAAGTTTCTCCCCATCCAATTATTCTATAGGAAATAAATGAATAAATGGTCTAAGGTTTTTTGAAGATGGTTCAGAATTTAACTTAAAATATGTATTGGGTACTATTGTTTACTTTTGAGGTCAGTAATTCTATTTTTTTAACGATTTTAAACTTATTAAATTTACGTTGCATTGAATATCTTCCTATAAAAAATTAAAATTATTAACCGCTTTGTCGATGTAGACAATACTGTAGGTAATATGTTGGAATGTGTCCTCCACAAAGGTTCCATCTTGTTTAAGAAGAAAAAGTGGTTTAAGCGCCGGCGACTCGTCTCAAGGAATTAATAATTAAATATACGTATTGCCATTCAATAAAATAGCTGGCGTGATTTCAGATAGAGGATGATTAAAAATATTCGAAATATTTAGAGTCTTATAATTTAGTGGCTAACGCTATTAGACACTTTGTGTGGAGCCTGGGATTCGATTTCTCACGATGTCTTAATATTTATTTTATTTTAATAGTCTTTTTTACAACAATATTGGTAGGATTTTTTTTGCAACTGATTTTATCATTAATTCACGTCTTTCTTCGGACCGACCAGCTGACAAGTTGTCAATAAATAGACTAGCAAGGCTCTCTTTCATAGGTTGAAGTTCCTTGATTTTAATACATTATTGGCCCTGCAAATATAGCCGTTTTATTATATCTTTATAATTATTTTATTATATTTTTATAATTATTATATTATAGCTTTATTCGGAGGAAATAGTCAAGTAAATCCTTTTGTAAAATTTCCAATAAAAACTTTAATAATTTGAATTAAATGAAGGCTAATTATTTTATGATCGACAGTTCACAACCTAATAAGAATTTATAAGTAGTTTTTCTGGACTTAAAATTGTAAAATTATAGAAAAATAAAAAATAAATAAAACCTTCCGAATTTATTTATTTTTTATTTATTGAAATCTGCAGTCATATACACAATAATCCAGTTATAATATAAAACATACATAATAATAATAAATAAATAAAAATCCCTTTTTGCATAGGGCATGTTACATAAAGGTAAGATAATCAGGCTTACGTTTCAGGTGCCAGTCCAGGGACTATTAAATATCGTGGTGTAAAACCACATTTTTAAATAAATATATCATTTCAACCATGTCGAAAATCGAACCCGAGACCCCTTTTGTCGGCCTCGTGGGGCAGTGGTCAGTGCATTCGCCTACCATACTTAATACTAGACTAAAAACGATTTTAAACGTATAATTAACAATGTGCATAATGTGTCATAAGTTATATTACAAAATAATCGAAATGCATATGCCTGCATACTGTCGCTAATTTTTAAAAAAATGTATTAATATTCAAATTGAATACATCGATCGCATTGGCTTCATTATTATTTTGATCCAAATTGCTAATTCTTTGTACGCATGATTTTTTCGCTAAAATGGTATTTACGTTAGCATAGTAAAACAATTAATTTATTTATGCTTTATTAAGTTAGTTCATAACATCTTAAGAACTAATATAAACTTTTAATAATATAACAATTTTTTTTATTAGAATTTCTCAATAGTATATTTTTTTTTATCAATTAATTAATTACTTTGGTGTGGCGGGTGCGTTTAAAGGGTACATGGAAATTAATTGTGCCAAGTAAATTATGGTAGTCTGCAATACCATTTAAAAGCTTGAATAAAAACATTATGTCAGTTTATCATTATATCTTGCTCTTTAACAATAGGAGTTTTCTTCTTCTTCGTCTTTGGGGTCGTGATAATTGGTACTTTTTCCAGTTCATTCTATACACAATGCACCTCCACCCTCCATCCTGCACGGCTCTGCACTCTCTCCACAGCTCCGTGCCTGCACAGCCTGTGACATTGTTTTCACCTGGTCGATCCAGCGAACTGTAACTCTACCTTTGCTTCTTTGTCCTGACACACTGCCCGTGAAATTATTTCCTCCAGATTTTCTGGATCACGTCTGGCTATGTGTCCGAAAAACTGCAGAATACGTTGGCATCATGCGGCCAGGCAAGCTAGCACGTTGAGTTCCTTCAGTATGGAGATATTAGTTATCCCGGCTGTACATGGGATCCTCAACATTCGACGCCAACACCACATTTCAGAAGCATGTATTCTCTCTTGTTCACGTCCTTTAACTTACACGTTACTGCACCATATGTGAATATTGGGAATATAAGCTTACGTACTAGGTATGTATGTACATTTTTGTTTCCTTTGAGATGCTCCGATGTTGCCGAATTTCGGTCAGTATGTGTTTTAAGCTTTAGTAATTACGAAGTGATCAGATTTGTGGAGAGCCAACTCACATTGAACCATCTCACAATGCCATCATTATCCTCGAATTTTTGGCGAAAAAAAACACAAGTACTATTCAACAGCTACCAAATTTACTTTATCCGACTCAGTATGACTTTTTTCTGTCAAAGAGACTCAGTTTCGACTCAGAGGCCGCTTCGGGAAACGCATTTTGAAAGCACAGAGGAAGTCATAGAAAAATCGATGGCGGCTCTGAAGACTAAAGACTATACCTACCAAAAATGCTTCGCAAATTGTATCAAATCTTAATGTTCTGCAGCCGATAGGGATTACTTTTAAGTGAATAATAAAAGTACACGAATTTTTTAAACAATTTGATCAACGAGTTATGTACATACGAGGTATATCCAGAAAATAAGTTCTGTTTGTATTTCTAGCCATCGCTGTGCTGCGATCACAATTTCACGAATGCGTGGTACCTACCTTGACCTATTGAGAAGAGTTGACGCCGTATGTGTTAACTGACTGTTGTATGTGCTTCGTGGTGCTTGTTTGAAACACCGAAAAAAACTAAAAATTAAGGTCGGTAAATTGTTTCATTAATGTGAAGAACATAAACCAGTTCACATTTATCAAAAAATCTGTGAGGTAAACAGAGAACATGTGATATTTGATTTAATTGTATAGAGATGCGTGAGACAGTTTAATGAAAGTCGTTATATTGTGCACGACGATGAATAAAGTGGGCGTCCATCTTCGAAAACTAAGTTCACTACTAATCAACGTATACTAATCACTACAAACAAAAAATACTTTCTAGATTTACCTCAAATTTATATTTTTTAGTCTTGAAACTTGTATGAGATGAGAGTTTCGGTTATTTAAAACGATCGGCAGTAACGGATACCATTTCAAATATTAAAATGTTTCGTAAAAGCGTTTATAAAATAACAGTTTAGAACAGCCTGCAAAAAAAAACTGGTACAACATGCTGCTGAAACAGTTTCACAATAATAAATTAAACTGTTTCTATAACAAAAAACTAGTCAGGATATTATCAATTCACAAATTTGAGAGACTTTTTGTCATTTCTATCAAATGAGAATGATATTGAAATCAGCCTGTATACACACGCGTATTAGTAAGCGTTTTGACTATAAACCGAAGGGTTCCATTCACCCACAGTATACTGGGAATACAAGTTACAATATACTGGATATAAAACCATTCAAGCCGGGGTTATTTATCCCGGGACCATCGTTAAAAGTTAAAAATGACGATTTACCATGGAAAAGGAATAAAAATCCCCTCAGTCCGTTGTCACGTAATAAAATTAATTCCATAAAAAGTAGATATATGAACACATTAAATATCATTGTAGAACTCACAGCTGTAGGTATCCTTAAACAGATCATTCAAAATCTTCTCGTGTTGCACACAATATTTATATGATTACAAAAGAGGTTTTTATATAATACTTTAATCAATTCTTTAAGAAGTTATGTAGAATTTGATTAAATTTACTTTATAATAATCATAGTCAATTTGAACATACATGTTTTTCCGATAGATGGGTATATTTTTCTGCACAAAATAATCTTTATATATATAATTCCTCTGTACGTGTGATGTCACCGAACTCCTCCTAAACGGCTTAACCGATGTACGTGCGGTTTTCAGAGAAATATAGATCTTTGCGCAGTGCGTGTACGAAGATTTAAAAATCTTAAATCTAATTTGTAAAAAATAAGTAAAGAGCATAAAAGTTTTATTCATCGATAACCAGGGCTGCATTTGAGGAGAATGCATTTACAGAAAAATGGAAAGATGATGTTTTTTTGTGTATAACAAAGTTTGTTTTTGAATGTTGTAAACATGCTTGTAAAGCAGCATTTGTTTTTTGTGGATCTCAATCAGATTCTTTCCTCAAATTCCTTATAATTTCCACACATTTATTTCTTTTTACTGGATTTTTGTATTACTAAAATAATATTAAATTGAATACATTTAAAAATAACGTATTTTTAAATAAGTACACCCCTCTGTTGGTGAGAAGATCGGAGTTTGACGTTTGCAAAAAGAATGCCAAATTTGAAAAAATATTTATTTTATGTTTTGGAATTCAACCATACACAAGTACCTAGGTTCCTACTTAAATTAAATATTTGAATATTTACAATTTTTAGTTTTGGAATTCATCCGCAAACAATTATCTAGGTACCTAATTATCAATGAAAGGTATTTTTCCAGGATAATAGCAGGCAAACCAACGTTTGGGCAGGAATACGTCTGTCGGGTCCGCTAGTGTAAATATAAAATAAGGGTCATATACACAAATAAATAATCACATTAGGAAAGCTTTTTGTTTTATTGATCTATAATTAAACAACCTTTCAATATAGCCTGTTTTACGATGTTCCATTGTAATGGTCACTTTTACTACTATGCTGTAGAATATAAGGAAACAAAATTGTAACTTTGGCATAAAATGGCAGCACTGTGTAGAACTGTCATTCAGTACAAGTCAACAACGACAAATAATGAGTCAATTTAAAACGCATAGAAAGTTCCGTTTCCGTGGAACTTCCAAATAAAAAGTATGTAGAAACACTTTTTAGCTAAAATGCAATGTTCCGTAAAAAAAATGGGTCGATCCATCGATTACTTTCCCAAATTTGCGGCCACAAACATATGGAACCTTAAATTTTATACATATAATAATATAGATGTACATAAATACCTTGTTTTTAAAACTGTCTTGATTATTTCTTAATTATCTTCGTTTTTTTTTTGTTTGTTTTCTTTGTTTATTCTCAAATGTAATTTAAAAAAAGTATACTGTTAAGTGTCCTCGGCACGGGAAACCCCAGTGAGGTCACATTATTTTTATTAATTATTGTAGTTTGTAAGCAAAAAATTGAATAAATATAATATATATAGACTATTAAACTAAGTATTTTTTTTTTTTAAATTTATATAAATAGTGTTTTCGTATTTCTGAAATAACTCCGCATGTGACGTTAGAAGTTCTTTTCCGGTTATTCCTGATTAGTTCTTCCCATTGGTCCATCCGCGGCAAGCAAACCGGAAGTCTTCTATAACTTTCATATCATAGGTTGATTCATATGAACCAGTGCCGTCATTCAAAGTAGTTTTTATTTGAATGTTTTTAATAATTTTTTCGTACATTTTCAGGAAACTTTGCCGTACAATAATTTGCTCTAATTTTTACCACGCGCAAGAAAACTTTTACTGTATCCAATTGGGATGCAATATTGATAGTAGAAGCATTATATTCTAAAGTTTTTTTTTTTAATATGAATAACAATTCTATAACACC
Organism: Micrasema longulum; assembly: GCF_059751315.1. NCBI lineage: Eukaryota > Metazoa > Arthropoda > Insecta > Trichoptera > Brachycentridae > Micrasema > Micrasema longulum. Next base: position 139,375 of record NW_028279986.1, on the reverse strand, counting down.
ATCAGAACACGCAGTACTACGACGCAATATTCAAATTACAATTAATTAATTTTTAATTTATCTTTCCGCTTTACCGCTTAATGAGCTCAAAAAAATGAAACGTTTATAATAGACTGTATTTTTGTTTAATGATAACATTTTAATATTTTCTAAAAAAATATCGACTTTTTTGTATTAAATCTAATGAACATTCGATATAATTGTTGCGGTCATTATTTCTTACTGTTATAAAATAATCAAATAAGCTCTTGTATCGATTTATTTCATTTAAATAAATAAACGTTTAATGAGGATTCCTCAAATTTCATTTCAGGCTTTAAATATTAGGTAGGGTCATCAATACATATCAGATTACATTTCCCTTAATATTCCGAGTCTAAGTCATTATCTCGTAATCATGAACATTACCTGTTCAACTCAAAACCTAACTATCTCTTGATTGGAAACTGAGTGAAATTTAAGAACATGCGGTAAACAAAATTCTTTAGTGCCTGCATTATGCCTAATAAAAATGATATCAAAATAACATGTGAGTGAAAATAATCCAATACCTTTTGATATTTCTGTTTACGGTCAGCAAAACGACAGTTTTTGTATAACATTTATATATTATTATTTTTATTTATTAAGGAAAAACAACAGTTGTTATATAAGAATACAAAATATAAAAAAAGTTCATACATCCAGTTAAAGTTTTTGACAAATATGATGAGAGAACATGTTACACAGTAAAGAGAAAAATAATCTATTATTCAAGACATGAGAAAAAAAAGAGCTCGTAAGAAGGTTAAGGGATGAGGAAATAGAGTGGAGCAGAGGGATTTTCATAATAATGTTGACCAATTCAAAATGTTGGTATTATAATAAAATAAACATAATCAAAGGAACATAAACTTTTTACACACTGACAAATGTTTCATTTTACAGTGTTTCAAAAAGTTTGTTTTTGAAGTCACAAAATTTTGTATTAAAAATATCTAAATGTGGACAAAGTAAATTAATTTTGGAGCAGCATAAATAAACGAGTTTTGAACAAAATTTTTTTTGGACAATGAATTATAAAAAAATGAACTTGTCGTACTGACTTTACGGGACAATTGATTGAAATACGCTCCTTGGAGCTATTGAGATATGGACTATCGATAATTTTTTTTTAAATTTTGAAGATGAAAGAGAGATCAGAAATGCTTCTACGTTTAGTAGATTGTATTTTTATTTATTTTTTACATCTCTTCTACACTACACCGGTCCTTTATTTAAATATTAAAATTTTATTTTCCTGTGTCCAGGCCGATGAAAAATACAGTTCTGTGTATGAAACAGAACCAGAACTTTGGACGAGTGTTTTCGACTCGATGGCTTTTCTCAGTTAAAGTAAAAAGAGTGGAAAGAAATTCGCCTAGATGTGTAGTGGTTGGCAGTGGGGCATTCGCCTACCATTCTTGAGGTCCTGGGTTCGATTCCTGGTATAAAATATAGATTTTTGAATTAGATTGGCAATGATAGGGTTTTCTTTTTAATAAACAGAAATGATATATATATCGCACCTTTAGAACGAAAACGACTTAACTACAAAAAAGCTTACAATAAGTTAAGATCATAGAATGACTTAAATGATCATTGTTCATATTTCTGCATTTTAAAAAACGCAACATTCGGGTGAGAATAGGACAAAACCGTTACATCGGTCACATTTTTACTCAGAGAATGAATATTCCGTGTCAGTACGAAAACGACGCTTTTAGATTTGTGTTTACATTGCTGTGTGAAGGACGCGACGCAGACAAACATTAATCATTAGGTGTTAACAAAAGTTATGTCAGTTTTTTTTAAATTTGAAAATGAGCACTAAAAGTTTAAAAAAATACTAAAAGTTATACGTCATTCGAAATTAGAAAAAATCAACACTAGGTGACCTCCACGGTGTAGTGGTTAAAACGCTTAACTCACTCACGGAAAGTTCCGGGTGCGATTCCCGTTGAGAACATAAAAATCAAAATGTGATTTTTCTCAAGCCTGGGTGTTCTGTAATGTAATTTATGTTAAGTCCTTCAGGCCTGGTGTGGTAAAAAAAAAGAAATAAAATTTTCTGTTCTTCAAGATTTTGTATTAACTTTTTAGTTAGGTATTATTTTATTTCATTACAAGCATTAAAAACGGAATGTTGAGTATTTTTGACACCTTCTTCTGTTCGCGTTCAATCGAGGGAATAAAGAAGAAAACAAATAAGGAGAATTGATTATTGACTAATTTGTTTTAAAATAATAAAAGAGACTTGTTTGGGTCGGTATTCAATAAGAACGCCTTCCTCGAAAACCGTCATGAAAGTTTATTTATAAAAATTTAAAAGTATGGGTATTAACATAAGTTGTGTCCGTTTAATTAACAAATTAGTCAATAATGTATTCTCCTACGAACGCACATAATGAACATCATAAATATGCAGGTCATCTTACATGCGAACATCCCCCTTCGCTGTCAATAACCGACTGAATATCTCACACAAATACCGGGCACAGAACAGCGTCCCTGTCTTTCTTGTTGGGAGTTGTATCTTCGTGCTCTCATATACAGATTTTTTGCTGTATCGGCGTTACATTCATTCTTCGCGTAGCAAGGATAAATATTTTCTATATTAAATCTAGCATAGTTATAAAAATTTTGCTTTCCAGATAAGGAGTCAAAATGTCCATTAGAAGATTGCAAAAAATACAGCGACATCATTTAAAAATATAAGAGAGATATTTCAAGTCTTGTGTTGTATGTAGACTAGTGTGACATCACAGACACACAAGAGTTATTGTTAATTTCTGTGTCTAAAATTTCTTCAAATTTTCACGTTTTGGGCACATTATTATAAACTCTAAAGTTAAATTATAAATTTCTAAAGATGATTATCCCATAATTGAACTGAAACTGTAAATTGTATCTTTATGTTTAAGAGAAGATTGATTATGCATTATAAACGCCTTTTATTCAATGGACCAATAGTGGTATTCCGATTAGGAACACAGATTTATTGCGCGATCTTGTTTGAGCGATAAAAAATCCCTCCTTCATTCGAATAAATCACTCAATAACTTACGGTCACATACGAGAAGAAATGTTAGAATTTATTATACGAGAAACGCTGAGTGGATTCTCGAGAATTTTAGTGAGAAGTATTTCTCGGACTTTATGCTGTTGCAATAACCCCACACGGCAAGCACATACTTAAATAACGTAAGGTAATCGGAAACAAGTAATACCTACCATTACTTAGTTTAATCAAAATTAAAAAGATAAAGTTAACTTTTTTTCCCGCACCAGTTTTAATGTAATTTAGCTTTTCTTTTGTTTTTCTTTTATTTTCTTTTCATGGTCATGTCATACCATATTTATATGCCTTAAACTTATTAATCATTAAAAAAGGAATAGCCCACGCTCAGACGCTGAAGTTTTTTTTTTTTTTTTTTCTTTGTTTTTTGCAATATACATAAGAAGTAAAATAGAGTATACAAAAAAATAAAAGATAATTATATAGCAATGAAAAACATATTAACAGGAAAAATAGTAAACAAAAAATCCCACAAAGGCATGGCCTGTTCGTGGGTTTACAAAAAACCTTTTTGATTTTTTTCCAAATTATGATATGGCTTAATTTTAGGATATATTTTTAGAAAATGTATTTTTGTTAAATTAAATATGTATGGAAATTAAACAAATAAAAAAACGGTCCAATTTCATTTAATTAATGCACACAATACACCATTTTATCACAACTTAATTATATTTTTTTATGTCCTGACTTGTTCGAAAATTCCGTGTTAAGTCGGGACTCTTCTATATATATATATATATCAAAACCTTTATAAATAAATTAAACAATATACAAAATAATCAAAACAATATACAAAATAATAATTAAAAAATACAGAAAATAAAAATGTATGCATGTCAAGAAATATAATGCAGAAAAGTTATAATAATACATGGCAATATGTAATTAATAATTAATAGTAATTTTATCATTCAATTCGGTAAATAATTGATAGTAAAAATAAATACAAAATACTTCAATAAATTAATAATAGTACTACATCGTTTTGGTAGAATATGTAATTGAATGAACATAATAATAAATAATTTTATGCTTCGATTAGTAATTACAGCACAGATCACTCTGGCTTGAGAAAAATCATTTAAAATGTTTGTGTTCTCCCAATCGAACCCGGAATCTTCCGTACGTAAATCAAGCGTTTTTACCACAACACCGAGGAGACTGCTTTTGTAAAATATATATAATGAAAAATTATCATCATCATCATTCTCTTTCCGCACCTAATGGTGCATATGGCACTGCATTGGTGCACCAATCGCAGCGTATCTTGATCATATTTTTGTTACAAGAAGGTAAGATGATCAGTATTATGTTTCAGGTACTAGTCTAGGGACTATGAAATATTGTAGTGTAAAAACACCTTTTTAAATCAATATTTAATGTCAACCATGCCGGGAATCGAACCCGAGACACGCATGGTGAGCAAATGCGCTGACCACTATACCACGAGGCCAACTGTTTTTATAATTAAAAAGCAAATATATAAATTTATCACAATTCAAAAAACAAACAAACCTTCACACAATTTCCTCGTAGGGAGAAAAAGAGAAGATAAAACGTAATATCTCTGCCTTTGCAAACAGACCTCGCTTCCTTTACATTCAAACATCTTCTCATCCACGCGTGCCTATTATTCCGGCTTTCGACATGTCCATCTTCCATTATTTGTTGTTTTAATGATTTAATTATTATTATTATATTATTTTGGTAGATTTTAGCATTTTTTGCAATTATTATATTCATACGTACGTAACTGCTCCGTGGCATATGAACAAATAATACAAAAATGGAAAAAATACACGCTTTGTTCAGTGGACGTTTCTTTTCTTCCTGTATATAAGGAATCTAAAAGTAAAACCAAACAATATTTCTTTAGACTCGAACAGAAAATGGATAAAAGTTTCAATAACCTGTTTTAATACTAACATTTCTTTTAATTTTAAAATTGACCAGTAGCTCAATCACAAATAACTATCGACGTGCTTAAAAACATACCAAGCATTTGAACGATCACAATGAACAATAATGAACATGCTTTAGCTTTCGCAGTCACAAGTTAACGCGCGTGTGATCTCTAAGTCAACGCTTGTGTCGGTTTGTTTTTTGCTTTCCTCGTAAATAAAAACAGTTCATTGGCAAAAAATCAGCATTTACTATAAAAAACAATACAATATATTGCGTTTGCAAAAAAGTAAGGAGTATCTAATCTAAAAAAGTGAAGATTAAATTACAATTACTATGGCGACTGCTTTTCTTGACATTTGGCTTGCCAACCACCGGCTTAATGCAATAAACAGCATGATAAATAATAAATAAATAAATAAATTGAAATATCTGTTTTGGAATATTTTCCATATTTACACCGGTGAAATTCAAATGTGTGATTGCGCAGCAGGATTATACGACACAAAACATAAATATTTTGACATTTAATATTAGGTGTTCACGGATGTTCCATTATGATCGCGAATACGACTTATAACCATGGTAAGAAATTTTTATCACGTCGCCTATTGGCACGAAGATAGTTATTTGTGATTGACCTACAGCATAGAGCTAGATTCATTATCAAATTTACGTAGTTGATTAAACAAAAGGCGTGAAATAGTGTATAAATAAAAAAGAATCGCTCAAAATGTTAAAAATTATCACAATAATATTACAGGAAAATATGATAACTCAGACATTTTGTGATTCGAGACAAAACATAAATATGAATTGTAGGAAAAAAACGATAACCCTAACCAGCCGAGCATTTATTTCGATTTAACATCTCGTACTTGTGGGAGAACAGTGAACTAGTAATAAATCGTAACTTGTAGAGGCTATGGATACTATATCCGCTCGAAATACGGAAAAGAAATATCTGTAGTCAACGAAGCAAAAAGATTCTTATATGATACCACCGTACGTACAGTATAGTACAAAATAACATCTATTCAAGAATTTTACATTTAACAAGGGCGTTCAGAGTAGGACAAATGTTTTGGTTAGCATAATTTTGCGATGATTGATAACAAGTGTATATGAGTTTTTTTTTTTTTATTTGAAAAAAAATGATTAAGTTATTTGTGACATGATTAAGTACTGTGTGTAAAACCCCGAATCTGGTTCTATTTAACATACAATTGTATTATTTATACGCCAAAATACGGATAAATAATATGAAAGTTAATATTACTACTTATTTAACATAATGTTGAGCTTATTTAACAAAAACCCTAGACTTACATACAACCTGTATGTCTACAAGCATTTGGACATTCTCAAAACATTATTTATTTAAAAAGGGCTTATTTATCAGAGGATTTGGATTCGTTTAGAGAAGAATTGCGAAAATAGTTTGTGTGGGCTGTAATTTATATTTATGAAAAATAAGTGGGTTTAGTAATGGTAGCAGGTTATTGGATTAGTTTTTAATCCCTTTTAGCAAAATTGACAGTATTTAGTCGGCCTCGTGGTATAATGGTCAGCGCGTTAACCTATTATGCAAGAGATCTCGGGTGCGATTCCTGACATGGTTGATACGAAATATTTATTTAAAAGGGTGTTTTCATTCTAATTTCATAGTCCCTGGATTGGTACCTGAAGTGTAAAACTGATCATCTTACTTTCATGTAACAAAAAAGATCATGAAACGCTGCGATTAGCGTACCAATACAGTGCCCAGTGCACCATTAGGTCCAGAAAGGGAATGATAATAATGAGCAATATTGACATGGCAAAAGCTGCAAGTTTGATGTGCCAATATTGAAGCATCTTTGTAGAAACAAATGTCACGCAGGTTTGATGCATGGTAACTAAATATTTTTTATTTAAACTTTCCTCAAATGTATGCCATAGCAAACTTAGGGCAAACCTTCATTTTTGATACTTCAAACTTGTTGTAAGTTTGATTCAAGTTTATATTGCGTCTGGGCATGTTTAGCGTGTTTTTATAAATACAGGGATTACTTTTTAAATGTCAGCACAACTCACGGACATCTAAACGGACACGGAAAAATAAAAATAATAAAAAAACACTGATTTTCCTCATTGTGTCTAAATACGATACACATGCATCAGACTGCATTTGAAGACTTTAGTCTTCTTGGCAGAGCCTACATAGAAGACAAAATGCTAGTCGCTGAACGAGAAAAGCTGCCCAAAGGAGCTTTCTGTAATCTGGTGGCCTTGTCGTATTTGTGGGGAAAGAAGGTAATCCAGAAATGCATAAATTTATACTTTCCTGGGTTGAGGAAAAGGCCGAAGTGAATTTTTCACTGACTGGAATTAAAATGATCGCACATGATTCATCGATTCGCCGAAATGGTTACAAAACTTTTTAAAGGCATTTTTTTAAGACACCAGATCTGTATAATCGACAGGACCTATAAAAGAACCTAGCGAAAAGCTCCCTTCGGTATCCATGGAGAGAAATGGATACGACAACACCACGCTTTAAGAATAATAAATAAGTAAAAACACAATTACTCGATGAATATCCGATAATTCCTATTATAATATCTTATTCTTCGTGGTGGGGGTCAGTGCTATGCCTACTGCTACTACTACTACCATCACGCCATTTCTCCGTAGGGGTAGGCAGAGAGAATGGACTACCACACACATCTATCCTGGCATACATTCCCAGCTTCTTCCCCATTCATGCATCTTGTCATATATGCCCTTCGGTTCTGTCAGCTTTTGACATGACCAAACTTAAGATTTTGGTTTATCTGATCATGCCACGTCTTCCTTGGACGTCCTCGTCTCACGTTATTTTCGCCGTGTGTACTTGTTTTACCATTCTTTCATCGTCTATTTGTTCTACATGAGCCAATCATCTCAGAGACGCTTTCTTAATCTTATGAATTGAACATAGTTATGCAGAAAGCAGCCAGTCCACAATTTTGAAAAAAATATATATTTATGTTATCGGGTGCAGCAAGGTCAATTCTATATTCTGTTAAAAACAGCCAGACTACTTTCATGCAAAAAACATTATTAATCACCTTCGGAATGGTGTCGATCACAAAAACGGCATTTCTCAATTTGCAGAAAACACCCACAGCACTAGAAAAATCTTACGTTACTTTAAAAATCATTATAACTGGTCAAATACATAATTAGATTTTTGTTTGTAATATAAAATAACTAATATATTCATTGTTTGTCACATGTTAAAGTCAAAAACATATAAGCATGTTGGACTATGACATAAAGGCGTCTGTCAGTAACAATAAGAAGAAGAAAAGAAGAAGAAGGAAGAATAATAAGAAGAAGGTGAGCAAGTGGATAAGAGGTAGACCTTTTTACATCCTGTAAATTATTTTCATGGCTAAATATTGTGTTGCTTTTAATTGCCGAATATCTCCTTATTGTTTTTATTTATATTTTATTTTTACTTTTTATGTTTATTCATTTACATTTGTTTTATTTTTCGTATTAATACTAGTATTTACACGTTTTTTGTTTTTTAAATTATAAAAGGTATGTTCTCAAATTTATATTTGTTCTTCAATTTTTGTTTTTATCGGTATGTTTTCCAATTTATATTTATGTTTATTTTCTTAATTACTAATGCTTTATTTTATAATTTGTATTTAAGCTTCAATTTTTATTATTATCTTATAATCTTAATGGTATATTTTTTAATTTATATTTATGGTTCAATTTTAATTTATATTACCTGCATGTTTATTAATTTATATTTATATTCATTTTTTAATGTTATTATTATTTTTTGAATTTATTAAGCATCATTTAACGAAAAAAAAACACATGTAAAAAAGAAGGCCCTTCTTAAACACAGGAATTTCCTAGCTAGTCGGGACCTGAAACAAAGAAACTAATTTTAAAACTGTGAAATACATAAAAAATAAAATAATTTTAATAAAATTATTCACTCTTTTCCCAAAAGTTCTATTATTTCAGTTTCACTTTTTTGGCTAGCTGCTTTCTGCACAACTACGTTCAATTATACTTGACTCAGATTTACACTCTCGCCTGATTTCATCATTCGTAACCCTGTCATACATTGATTTTCTACAAATTCGTCGAAGAGTCAACCGCATTCACTCGGCTTTCATCCTTTCTCTGCTATGCCTATATATGATATTATAATATCACCCATACAGTCAATGTGTCACGATCCGTATAACATTAATAACTCAAAAATACCCCTAGATTAAATTCACTCGACATGATTTCTACTTAATTAAAATAAATCGTTTCAGCGAACATGATCCATAAATAATAAAGCTAAATCTAGAGCTCTTGAAGAACTCGAGAAAATAATTATGTATTAATGAGTCAGTAAATTAATTAGTCGCTTCGGGAGATGCGACTAAAAATAATTTCTCTATTAATTTCAAAAATATTATTGCAATGTGAATATTTTTTATTTATTTCGTTAAACACAAATAATTAAATCAGACACTCAATTGGATAGCTAGGATGTTCGTTTTATGCCGCCATTTCATTGAATGGCTAACGGAAGCTTAACCAAAATGTTGAAGGTAACGTTTAACAAAAGGGCTGAACGTCGCTTGGCCTCATGGTTAAACGTAAACGTAAACGGTTGTATTTCCTACAATTTAAAAAAAAAAAAAATTGTTATGTGAATTAAGGTTAAATATGTATTTTTTTTACTTAACTGAATCCTGCCTATCCTAACCTAACCCGGTGGCTTTTGATTCAGCCGTTTTAAAAGGCTAGCGCTTTCAACCAGCTAACACGTCGAATGTTGATTTATCTTAATTCATTCAACGAACGGCCTAGCCATTCAATTGAATGCCGGCATTTAAAGAACAGTCTAGCTATCTAGTTGAGTGGCTGATTTATCAATTTGGCAGCGACAAATACACTTGAACTTACAACACTAATATAAATTTACTTTTGACTGTCAAACTATGGTCAGTAACTCTGTTCTAAGATAGTAAAAATATACTAATTTGTTAATTAAAAACACATTAAAATACAAACAAATTTCCAAAAAGAGGTTTCACAGTGAAAATAATGAAAAGCTTTAACTACTGAATTAACGAAAAATAACTATTCAAACAAGAACATGTGTTTGCCATCTTTCAACTATTATATAATACTAATCATCAGACTCTGCGACCAATTTTACTAAGGAAAAGAGTCATCAATATGCAATAATAATAAAGTATAGCTAAGGCAGAGTTGAAAATGGTAAAGCTGATCATCATATTCAGAAAATATTTCAAAGATATGTTGCAATTTCTGCATCTACCAATGCAGTACCCTGTCCAATGTTAAGTGTTTATTAGACACGAAGATAAAATAAGATTCATTTTGGTTTTTCTGACGTTCAAAACAATCGGGACACTTTTTAACTTTTCAGTAAAATTGATATTTTGGAATCGTCGCGCGTTGTTGTAAAAGTTATTGCAGTAAATCGTTTAATGTCATAATTCATAGTGAAAGTTCATCACCCAGTGCCCAAAATAGAAGAACATTCTTATTGCATCAAAGGTAGCTCCATTTCTGTGCTCCTTTCCTTTATTCAAATATTCCAACCTTACTCAAAACTAAATGAAATTAAACTTCTTCTTGCACCATTTGGTTTCATTACAATATTTGAGTTTGTCCAAATGTTCGAAGACAAAAGACTGGATTTCACCCCCTCGCGAGTCATTAAGATTAACAAATTACAACAGGGATGTGAAATGCCTATGTGAGATGCCTAGTATGTGAAATAATTCAGTCAGATGAATCTCTCCACAACAATAAAGGTTTCAGCTCTTTAACTTCACTATAATCAACAGATGGAAGAATTGAAGAAATATGGATGTTCAAACATAGGCAAAATGGTGAATGTTACACAGTGTGTAAAGTGGCCACTTAAACCAGCCAATCACAGGTCATAAGCCCTGTTAATGCCTAGACTTCCATATTACCTTATTTAAGGTATTCTCCATCCCTGTTGTAATTTGTTCATCTTAATGACTCCCGAGGGGGTGAAACCTAGTCTTTTGTCTACGAACATTTGGATAAACTCAAACATTGTAATGAAAGAAATGAGTTTTTTCCGTCCGCTTTTCGTCAACATTTGGTATAATCAAAAAGTACTAATAATGTATACTTTTTTAACCAATATTTTATGTCAAACTTACCAGGAATCGAACCTTGAGTATGCTAAGCAAACGTTCTAAAAACTACCCTTTCAGACGAACTCACTCGATTTCGTTTATGAGGATCTTCATTGTAAACATTGAGTAAAAAACACTCATCCAGGAGTCTGGTTCCATTTCACAGACATAACAGTATTCTTCATCCGTCTGGACAAGACATCATAATGAATGTTGTGATGTTTATAATTCACTACCGTGTGAAATGCACCATACGACACAGAAGACGAAAAATAATAGCGTCCTTAATTGGCACCCCAGCGTAAACCCAAAAGTAATTTTACAAAGGATACGATTAAATATGGAGCCATGATCGCCAAAACATCGTAACCGACAAAAACAATATTTTACAAAAGAACACTTCTTCCTCTTAATTAACAAGGAATGCTCTTTGAGAGACAAACTCTTTTTAGACTATTTATTTTAATATCAATTAAAAAAAAATTCTAAACAAAACTTTTTCCTCAAAGTATATTGCTTAATAATTAAGAATAAAAAATACTCTCTCGTAAAATATTGTTCCTGTCGGTTACTATGTTTTGGTAATCCTGGCTCGTTATGTTTGTAAAAATATTGTTTTCTAACTTCAAAGCGGTGTCGTCGTACGTTTCTTTACTTTTTCGTTTTCTGTAAATCCGTCAGTCCTATAATTGAGTATCACCACACTGGACACGCTTCCCGAATACACCGGTGGGATTTGAACCGTGACCCGAGAGTTCGTACCTAAGTCTGTAGTAAGCGATGTAACGACTTGACCACAGAAGTTTCCAAGTGAATCAACAGTCCAGAAAAAACATTATGAATGGAAATAAATGTTACGATGAAATCAGATTTTTTAATTTATCTGATATCCGAGTCTGAGTTGATTTAGTCGAATTTAGTAAACGTGAAGTGGCTTATATATATATATATTTTAACACAGATAAAAAAACATTTAAGAAAAGGAAATGTGGAAGTCTTAGAATTTACAGGACGTATGACCTGTCATTGGCTGGTTTGACTGGGCCCTTTACAAACTTTGTAACATTCATCATTTTGCCGATGATTTATTTATTTATTTACTTAAGTTAGTTAATATTACATTGTATATTAACTAATATATTTACAATTATAACAAATACTTATTAAATATTTCTTACATAACTACATTATTACAATAAACATAACATTTTTTTTTTAAATCTTTAAGTTTTTTTTCATTCTTCATACTTTCAGGCATCTCATCATACAGTTTTAACCCTTTATACATTAAGCTATTTTGTGATTTTGTTTTTTTCTTAAGTGGTAGTCTTATCCTATTTCTATTTCTTGTCCTATATTTATGTACATTTCTATTTAATATAATTTCACTTATAAAATACTTTGGCGTGAGATTATTAAACACTTTATATATAAATACAAATACATTATACAATAGTCTTTTCTTTATTCTTATCCAGTTCAATTGTTTTCTCATTTTTTCAACACTATTATATTTGCTTTTTTTCAGTATAATTCTCATTGCTCTATTTTGTAGTATTTCAAACTTGTTTATGTCTCCCTCGTTAGCTAAATATAATATAGTAGAGTTGATTGAACATCCATATTTCTCTATTCTCCCATCTGTGAGTTTTTGTGAAGTAAAAGAGCTGAATTCTTTATTAATGTGGCCACTTAAACCAGCCAATGACAGTTTTTAAGCCTCCCATATTTTCATTAAATGTTATCCATCTATATGATCTAGATACGTTAATCTTAATAACACTGTTGGGGGTAAAATCCAGCCTTGGTCTACAAACATTTGGACAAACTCAAAATATTGTTGGATAACATCTAGCTATTTGTATCTGTTATGTCAATTGAGTTCACCCACATCAACAAAGGTTTCAGCTCTCAAAGTATAAAGTGATCACTAAAACAATCCAACTAAAAATCATAAGCCCTGTAAATGCCTTTGTAGACTTCTATATTCCTTAATAATTATGTTCTAGGTCTGTTTTTTAATGTCATTCACTCACTGTTTCCTTTCCACACCTTATTGTGCATAGGGCACTGCATTGGTACACAAACCACGGCGTATCATTTTTGGCATAATACATGAAGGCAAGATGATCAGTATTTCGCTTAAGGTGCCAGTCCAAGGACTACATGATTAGCTCTATGTCCAGGCGGACAAAGAATACAGTTATGTGTGTGAAATAGGACCAGAACCAGTACTAGTGGATGGCGCAGCATTCGCTTATAATTCTTGAAGCCCTGGGTTCGGTTCTAGGCCAGGTAGATGTGAAATATTGATTTTAAGGGTTGCTTAAACTGTAATATTTAATTTATTTATTTTATAAATTTATCACATAAATGAGTAAACATATTCAATACCGGGAAATCTATATAAAACTTGTGAATTAAAAAATTTATACGGAGCGTCCTCAAGTGAGGATGGTCTCCATCTAACATGGCTCAGCCTGTTCTGAGAAGGAGATTAGTTATATATTAATATGACAATAACAATAACAAAAAAACTACCATATTATTAATGTATAGCTAATTAAATATGAGAACTGTCCTGGACTTGCACCTGAAGTGTAGAACTGATCACCTGAAGGTAACTTCATGTTACAGGTGGTCAAAATACACAGCATTTGGTTTACTAATGCAATGCTTAATAAATTAAATAAAAATATTTATAACACCTATAAATGGAAGAGTTTAGGAATTGTAGTTGTTTGAATGTAGACAGAATGGTGAATGTAATACCGTTTTTAAAGTGGCCACTTAAAACCGCCAATGGCAAGTCGTAAGCCCTGTAAATGCGTAGACTTCCATATTCCCTTCTTAAAAATGTTTTCCCACTCTGTTGCAATGAATTTCAAAATTATTTCTCGTTTTGTGATAAAATCATATTCCTAGTCAGGAGTCGGGAATCGTTTATTGCATTCTCGGCCATGTGTGACGGTGGAAGAGGCGAGAGCCGTTGGAGATGACGTCATTATTCTGTGCACGTGCGCAGCTAATGTGCGCAAGGCTTTGAGCATTAGGTTGTAATAATTGCACCAGTAACATCACAAAACACATCACTCCCCCATGGAAAATGTGCACGGGTGTAGAAGAATCCAGAAATTGATTTCAAATCACCCAAGCGTTGAAGAATAAGCAATACGAATATTAAAATTAGTTACTTAAATATTTCTGTAATTTTTCATAGTTTTTACGTCACAGAATGATAATTACTTTAACAAGTCTCGTGATGAGAAAAATTAGAAATCGTCGTGATCGTAGAAAAACGTCAGATGTGCAAAAAAGGCGACATTTATTTAATTTTATATTTGATCTTGAGACAGATAAAGGCTTTATTCCGGGTTTTTATTGTATTTTTATCTATTTATTGAAATCTACAGTCATATACAATAATAAAGTTCTAATATAATAGGTACTTAAAATCAGACAAAAAATTATCTCAAACTTATAATTATCAATATACGTAATGCGACAAAAATTCATTTATATTACACAAGAATAGAATTTGAAAACCATAAATAAAATGTTTGTACATATTTACCATTGTAAATTTAAAATAAAATGAAAAAATTATATTGTATTTACTCATCACTACTCACTCACGGTGACAATGCCTGCATGCTGTCGCTTATTTCCCTTTTGAATTTATTATTTAAGTGTAAGATATCACTCGCATTCGCTCCAATAATATTATTATGTAAGTTGCATATTCTTTAATGCACCAATTTTTTGCTGCATTAGTGTTTACATTGCTGCAGTAAAATAATTAGATGTGACGGGTACGTTTAAAGGGTACATGGAAATGAATTAAACTTAGTAAATTGAGGCAGTCAGTAATTCAAAACCTTAAATAGAAACATTAAGTCAGCAATCTGTCGTCTATTATCCAAAGAGTTTATTTTAAAATATACTCTCGCTTCATTATAATTATTAAATTAGTAATTATTTCTGTATGATAAACATTTAATTTATTTATTTTGGACTTTTTCTATTTTATATTTGTGATTTTCATAGTATGGGGCCCAGATAAAAGTTGCATGTTCAAGCCGACTTCTGACAAATGCGTAATACAATTTTTTTTAGGGTATTTATATATTTAAACATTTTAGTGACTCTAGTGACAAAACCTAATAATTTGAATGCATTACCCGTAATATGCCTGACATGTTCGATATAGCCGAGTTTACTATTTAAAAGAAAGGGTTTGAAAAAAAAATCTAAATAACTGACCTTAGTATCAAATGGTGTACTTTTGTGGTTATCAAGTTGTGACACAAAGTGTTAAACCGCTCTCATGTAAAATTGAAGAAAATCACATGTGTCATTGTTCGACGATCATGACGATATGATTATACATATACATATATCTAATACGCACATCGAATGTTAAGGATCTGGGCGTTAGATTTGTGAGCACTCCAATATTTCATGAACACATAGAGACAATCAGTGGTAATGCATTGAAGATATTAGGATTTGTTCTGCGTACTGACAGGGTTTTCGAAAATACCCGCGTACTGAGAACTCTTTACAACTCCTTGGTGCGAAGTAGTGAGAGTGGCTCGATGATTTGGGGGGCACATGAACTGAAGTACTCTCTTATGATAGAGAAAATCCAAAAGAAGTTTCTGAGATATCTCTACATGAGAGAGTGCGGGTATTATCCTCGGCTCTACCCGACCGAGTTTCTCCAGGATATGCTCGGCTACAACAGTTTAGAGACTAAAAGGAATGTGTATTTGACTACACATTTTTATCAATTGTTGCGCGGTATGGTCGTATAATTCTGAGAGTATGATGCGTATTGGTTTATATATTCCTAATAATTATCTAAGACAGCTTCAGCATAGATTGTTTCATATTCCGATATACAGGACCAACCTGCCGATGATTATGCATGTTGGAAAGGCTACCGCTATGCTGAACAAAATTGATCTGGATGTTGATTTGTTCATGCATCTGACGTGGTTTTCCGGAGCAGGTTTCTCCTACTATTTTGACAAGAGTCTCTTCATGTATTTTTTATCTTTTTTTAATATGAACGTCTTGAATTTTAGTTTTTAATGTATGAGTTATTTTAAATAAAGAAATATAATTGAATGATAATGACGTTGATGATTGTACGCACAACTGTATCTATATATACATAGGTTTATTATAAATATTTACGTCTGATTAACAGACAGAGAATTCCCGAATAATTTTAGAAAACACATTAAAACCATTAAACAAACCTCATCTTAACTCTAAACTATTTTCTCTATTCGATTCAAGAAATGGGCCAAGTTTAAGATCAAGCGAGTTTTATTTACAAGTAGTAACCGACTGAAATCAGATTTTTAGCCTTAACTTAAAACCAAACCCAAATGTTTAATATAATAGTTTTTAAATTACTTTTTACCCTTAAATAGGAAAATACTTTAGTTAGGTATCTAAAACCCTGTAATTATTTATTATTTTAATGAACTTTTTTATTTTGTCGTTAATTATTATGACTCAACACGGACACAGCCTAAAAAGCCATAACATGTTAGTGACGAACCGGCTTGTGGTCCCGTGGCTAGTGCCGCGGACTCACGGATCAGAGGTCCGAGGTTTGCACTCCACTCTACCACAAGTTCGATACCATTTTCTAATGGTGAGTTATTTATAACTCGTTGAAAATGCCCACAAAATTGAAATATTTGGGTGAAACGCGAATATATATACATATATATATTTTGTAATATAATGTAAATGCAATTTAAAATTAATAAATAAATACTAAGTAGATCTGCCACATAATCTGCCAGGCAAGAACATTTGGTTTCTTCCTAACTCTTTGAAATATAATTTATACTTTTTAATCTTTTTTATTTTTATTTAATTTAATTTCAGTTAATTTTATTTCATTTCATTTCGTTTCGTTTCGTTGCGTCTCGTTTCGTTTCGTTTCATTTTATTTCATTTCATTTTTTTTATTATTTTTTTTTTTTATTTCATTTCATTTCATTTTGTTTCGTTTCGTTTCATTTCATTTCATTTTATTTCGTTTCATTTTATTTAATTTAATTTAAATTTATTCGGAAAACCAACAGTTCTACATATTTAATATTTATAGTCAATATCAATAAATGTTGCATGGCCTTTAGAACTAATAAGAGGTTTTTACAAATAAGACAAAGTAAATAATTCAATTTAATTCCCCGATACACTTAGAACTGTGATGCTATCTATGATGTTCATAAAAGTTTTAAAATATAATATTTAAAAAATTCAATTGAGCGAATAAAATTTCGGTCGATCACTACTACCTTGAGAATAAAACACATTTTCTATCCACGGACTAGTAACACCATCTGTCGACCGGTAGCCGAAGATTCGAGAACTTTTAATTCTTAGCGGATTCTGGGAAAGAACCGAGAATCTTCAAAACGGACATTAATCACTCTACAACGACTTCGAAATTAACTCCTTCCACGAGAGACGAAATTCCTTTTACAAAAGAATTCTATTTATTTGTACCAATAATGCTACTCAAAATAGAATCAAGTGCACAATGACGATTTTACTTACTAATTTAGAATCCAGAATTTAAATGACAAACTAAGATAAATTTGGACTTATTCTAAGCTAGTTATAAAACTTAATTGGTACAAGAAACAAACTTATTTAATTCAATTATTTTCAGTTCACAAACAGTAAAAGATATCACAATATAAATACAATTTATAAATAAACAATAATAACACTAAACATCTTTCACTAATTATATGTGAACACCAATAGTCACAAAACAAAAATTTAAAAATTTAAATAGACCAAAATTTAATTTTCGTTATATGTAATTAAAGCTGTTCATTAAAATTTATATAAAATTAATTTTAATAAAATTTAATTTAAAATAAATGTAATTTATACAATCAAATAGAGTTTCCCTGAATATTTTTAAATTTAAACAGTCTCGTAATAAAAATAAGTTTTTTTATGTATAATAATAATTATAGTAATAATACTCGTAGTTATCATAAAATTATTTAAAAAAATAAAAAACGTGAATTTAAATAAAATTGACAATAAGTATAAATGATTAAAATTTAAATTAAATTGTTGTAAAAATTCATTCGAAAATATAAAATACATCGTATATTCAAATGTTAATATTAACATGCCCCTGTTTATAAGTTGTATAATGTTGTAATATATAATCTGCCTACGTAATTTGCTCATGCCTGCCGTTAAAAATGGCAAATTAAATTGTTTCTTCTTCCATACAAAATTACATATTGTCATAAGCTTAGAACTAAACAACTTTTTTCCCGTTTTAATATAATAAGGGAATAATAAAAACACATTTTAAAAATTCTACATATTTTTTTTCTCTGTTTTAACATTGCAAAAATGATTCACGAGTTTATTTCACAGATTTTTGTATACTGAAACTATTTTTAATTTTATATTTTATTCGTTTGTATTTTGCAATACAAATATTTTTTTTGCAGTGTTATTCATGCTCAGAACGATTCCAATTTTTAAGTTGACCGAAAATAGTTTATGAAATTATAAATAAGGACAATATGAGTACACTATAGTGATAAATAAATATTAGCATAATATATTTAAATATTGTGGTGTAAATATTGTATTAGACTATGCTAATCATGAAACTTAATAAAATATATAAATAAAAATATGCATTGATGATACACAAAAACGCGTAATAAAAATTTTTAAAAAAACAATATTTTGGATCATGTTCGTAACTGTTTATTCTGCAATATGTTTATCAGTCAATAATTGTAATTAAAACAGTATATTTTGTCAACCAAATGAATTATTAAATACATTTGATTATTTTTCTAATTTAAAAGGAAAAGCCGTTAAAATCATGGAAGCCCACTCCATAAAAACAAAAAATTAATAGTTTTAAGATAAATCTTTAATTTCAATTTTCTCGGATATGTTTAATTTTTCAACAATAAGTGCTGGTTCAGCTCTTATACTTCACAAACATCAACAGATGAAAGAGTTGAAGGAATATAGATGTTTAAATATAAGCAGAATTGTGAATGTTAATGTGTAAAGTGACCATTTAAACCAGCCAATAACAGATCATAAGCCCTGTAGATGCCTAGACTTCTATATTACTTTATTTAAAGTGTTCTCAATCTCTGTTGTAAAAAATTAATGTTTAATTTTGACTTAACAAAATAATATAGTAAATTGCAATGTATTTATACAAAGGTACTTTTAGCTTTGGAAACAATATTATTCAAGACCATATTATATTCGCAAGCTGAGTTATTTCAAGAAGAAAAAAAGGAAAGAGAAATTTCTGCCAGAGACATTCGGCGTGGCGGGAAATAAATACCTGGCAAAAAACTATTCAAAAATGGAATGAGCGACAAAAAACGGCGGAGCCCGCGAAAAACTCTCAACTTGGAGAAAAAATGGCGGCCAACGGCGAGGAATGTTAAACGTCCTGAGAAGAGATGCTGGACGGCTCGGAGATTTATGTCCTGGCTGATACAAGATCCCGAGAAGTTAACGTGACATCAAAGGAATTAGCAAAAAGTGTTTACTGTTTACAGCTTTACATGATAACAATGATCTTAATGGACGCCAGACGTTACACCTACCCAAAATGGACGACTGTCCTGGGACGATTCTCACCATGTTTTACAAAACAAAATATCTCAAACAATCTCTTAAAACACCTAAAAACTCATTTTTTTAGTCCAAAGGGAGCAAATATCACAGTTAATAAACATTTTCGATGTTCGTAGCCTCTTTGCTCGTTTGCAAGTCAAAGGCACTGAGTCATATAGATTTAAGTTATTATTTGATAAGGTTTCCATGTCGTATTTTGGTTTCAATATTATTTCCATATAATCGGCTGTATTTGTAATTTTCGTTATTTCACGAGCAAACTTATTTTATATATTTCTAGTGGGTACTTTGATCCTATTTGTAAGCGGAAGCAGAAAAATAGGAGTTCAAAATATATGAGATTTGTACGAGTTTGACATTATATAAGTAAGTACAACCTTTTTAACTGGTGCAATAAAAATAATTGAGCTAAAAAAGGAAATTTTGTTAATTAACGATTATCCCTCCATTACTTTCAGAGTTGGCTTTTATATTTTAGAAACTATTCATTTGACTATCGAGGGCACGATAGGGACAAAACCTTTTAGACCGATCTCCAATTTCAATCACAGGTTACTTTTTTTTTATTTAATTTTTTTTATATGGGATTTGCTTTATTATTTACCTTGCTTATAATATACAAGGTTTATATTTCAAAAAGTGGATTTTTCTGCTATTAAATATCTTAAAATTTATCTAAACTATTGGGATCAGGAGGGATATATTAATGTGGGCTAATCAGGAACTTCTCAGCATTTGCTCACTTACAGGTTACTCTTACCCCTGGTATAAATGTTAAACGACTGGGTGTTCATTTACATTCAGATTTTTTTCTTCATTTTTAGGGTCAATAAAACGGTAAGTGCGGGTTTCTTCCATCTCCGACAACTCAAATCTCTGCGGAGAAATATTCCTATAGACGCAACTAAAGCTCTTGTGAATGCTTATGTCGTTTTACGTCTAGATTGTAATGGAATATACGCAAATCTCCCAAAATACTAAACTGATAAACTTCAATCTGTTTTCAATGCAGCATCAAGGCTTATTACGAGAGTAAAAAAATATTCTCACATCTACATCTTCGAGATTTGCACTGGTTAAAAAACCCAGAGAGAATAAAATACAAGCTTTGCTGGACAGTATTCAAATGCCTTCATGAAATGGCTCCGAGATATATATTGGACCTCTGTATTAGGGAAATTACATGTCAAAGAAAATCTACTCTTAGGTCAGCATTTGATTCAGGCAGAAGAAAACTTGTCGAAATCCGGCGCTCTCCAAAAGCTAGATTCGGAGATTGTGCTTTGCCGTTGCCCCTCTGCCTGGAACCAATTGCCTTTAAACTTACGAATCATCGACTGTCCCAGTCAGTTCTGGTCCCAACTTAAATCTCACTTCTTTAGTTTTTCATACCCTCAATATTAAATCAGGAAATATTACACTTTAGTTTAGTTAGAATGTAAGTTTGCCTATACAATTGTAAAGCGCCTATGAGGTGATTTTTTACAAAAATAGCGCGCTGTTTCAATCAAGCAATAATAGTATTATTGTTATTAATTTAATAAATATTTCATACTTCTTTGGTCAACGTTATATTAGGTATCTAGTAATATATTAATTGTAGTAGTGTATAAGTTCAGAAAAAAACTATTTATTTCTAGTCTCGTTTCCATTAAATAATTAACAATCACAAAGTTCTTTTCATGAAATCTTTATAATTCACTACTCATTTTTCGTATCCGAAAGAATAATTGATAAATTGCATGGATTATTTATCAACCTAGCCAAGTTTAAACTTTCTTGTAAGACTTCTTCAGTCTGATAGACACATGTTTAGATAGTGGTATTTAAAATTCAAACAGTCCACTATAATCTTCATAAAATAAGGAAAATATAGAAATTTTCGTAAAATGCTGTGTAAATTTCAATTGACTACGATAGAAAGCTTTTGATGCATCAAGCATTGATTATAGTCACGAGAACATTCTTAATGTTTATTTCATATGGACTGCACATTTTTCAATTTCAGGTGTGTCTATAACATCTTTACACCCTCTCTTGATATGTCTACGTCACAGGCACTTACTCTGTCTGATTACTGAAGTAAAAATAGTTTAATACTTCCTCAACAACTGCATCTTTCTACCCCTTTACCCGTCACAGTATGTAACCGACTTATGATTAATCACCCACGGATGGAATGACACACGTTTTGAATAAAAGGGTTGAAATT
Organism: Micrasema longulum; assembly: GCF_059751315.1. Lineage (NCBI taxonomy): Eukaryota > Metazoa > Arthropoda > Insecta > Trichoptera > Brachycentridae > Micrasema > Micrasema longulum. The sequence goes on along the minus strand of NW_028279986.1, from coordinate 117,285 downwards.
AGTTTTGAATTAGTTCCGTTTGGCTATTTCGGTAACATGCAGCAAGCTAGATCCACATATGTTCATTATTTCCATTACGTTATGGTATCAATTGATATACAATATGTTCAAAAGATATGATTTTATCAAGTATTCTCAGGAAATTACTTGTAAAAACAACGATAATGCTTCTTCACACACAAATTAATGCAAATCAAGACAGGGGTACGTAATTAAATTGAATAAAATAAAAAACATCATTTTTTAAAAGTATTTGAATTTTTTTTTACTTATTCATTCATATTTTACTCTTACAAACTATAAACAATAATAAAAATAATGTGTCCTCACTGGGATTACCCGTGCCCAGGACACTAACAATATACTTTTTTTAAATGTTTTTACAATTGAGAATAAACAAAGAAGACTAACTTAATAAACAGAGATAATTAACAAAATATTCAGACTGTTTTAAAAACTAAGTATATATGTACTGTAATTGTAATGGGTTTAACGAATTTAACATGAAGAATTTAATTTGCCAATGACGGGTAGTTAATTTCTAGCCCTTCTCATCACAACTTTAAAAAACTTGTCGATCATTTATAAACTAACAACAGCTAAGTTGTCAAAACATAAAATCTTTTTTTGGCCAGTAAATATTGCTATTTTAAAATATATATTTATTTTAAATTTATAATTGTCAAGTAATTCAATTGAGAAATCACAATTTTAGTGATATAAATCAAGATTATTTATGTTAGTTTCTTTTTTGTTCATGTTTCTAAAATATTATTTGGCTAACATTTTTTTGCTAAAATTTGTATTTCTGTATATTTAAAAATAAAAATTGTGTACCATTATTGTTTTGCCCTCATTTGTCTTTGCTACATAGTTTCATGCTCTTTTTGTTCAGTTTCTTGTATTTATCTTTCTTTATGTAACTGTTGTAATTAGCTTAGGCCGTATATATAATAAATAAATTTTTATACCGGCAGAAATTCACTTAAGCGATTAAAACGACGTGTTTAAGTGGCAAATGGCTCATTGTGATCAGAGGATGTTTGGCAATAATAAAATGCAAATTGGCAGTTCCAGGAATTTTGTGGCGTATCCAAATCTGCTAGCGGTTAAAGTGGCGTGCTTTACGGCTCTCGGTTACGCCCCAGTCTTGGCACTGTAAAGAATTTCTCCAACTAGATTGGTGCTTTCGAAGAACCTTCGATCTGATGCAATTAAACGATGGTAATCAGTATCCATTATTATCACATTTCATGAAATTAAGATATTGGTAGGCATAAAAAACGAAATCATAATCATCAGAAAAAAGTTTCAATATACAATGAAGTTTAATGTGTAATTTAAGCGTTTTTGAAACATGTCTCTCTCAACGAGCATATTCCGAAAGACGAAACTAGTACTAGCTAATTCAGTGCAAATGTTCCGTAGAAAACTTAAAATTAAAACAACTCTTTCCTGTTTTGTAGAAAGGGGGAAAACAAATTTACCCTAATATAGAAAGCTACGGGAGTTTTATTAGTAAAAAAAGAGTGCATTTAGTAATGACACGCAGCCACTAATGGCAATTTTTTTCCCGTCTTTGCCCATTTCCGTAATTTAAAATTAAGAACTGCAAGAAAGGGGTAAATGTAGATTAAACACAACAGGGGGTGGCTGGTTTAGTGCATCTGCGAAATAATTATGTGTAGATGCGTAAAATACTAAGCAAATGGCTCATGCATAACATGAGTTGGTTCTGATCTTAATTTGGAATCGTATGAAAAAAAACAGGAAGTTTCTGTCGTTTTTAAATTGAAAGGGTTTGTGAATAGGCAAAGTTTTTTTTTTCAATGTCGAACTTGAATTCCAAGTAAAAAATAACAATTTTTTTTTCTTAAAAGGGCATAAATAACAAGAATTTTACAAAATTATTTTTAAAAATCAGAAATGAAACCTAGGACCTCAAAAACGGAAGAAAAAATTTCTGGATGATTTTCTTAATTAGGAGTTTGGCCCGGGAGTAGCCATGGAGCCCAATACATTCATTAAGGATTCTGGTTATATTTTAAACACATAACTGTATTTTTCATCCACCTGGACATAGAGAGATGAGCAATCTTAATTGCAACAAAATGTATAGTTCTGCATCACAACATAACAAAACCACGATAATCCATTTAAATAATTATTTTATTGTTTTTAGACAAACATACACAAAAAAATAACGCATAAAGTAAAGAATTCATTCCAAGAGCTTTAACTACAAGAACAATCTTTTCGGCTTCCATAATTTACATTGGATTTAGATACAAGTTACCAGACTTTGTCCAGAGAAACGTTTTGTAAAATGAGCTATTGCGACCGTCTTTATTTTGCCGCTTAAATTTGATGAAATTCATTTAATTTTTCCCACGAGCTTTCGAGAGAAAGAGTTGGAGATATATCTTCCTTCTTGGCGCTCGTGCCTCTTTTGTTTTTGTCTTTAATAGTACGTGTGTCTTCTTCTAATCCACGGCCGCTGGATCCTTCATCTCTATTCAGCATCCACAGTACGGATCAGCAAGGAGGCTGCAAGTTAGGACAGGTCGCGTGGGAGAGGATCGCGAAAAGGAAGATCAAATGCAGGGTTGCCGAAAACGTTATTTATTTCAATTCATTGCACCAGAAAAGGAAAACACGTTGAAGAAGGGAATACGAAAGTCTAGGCATTTACAGAACTTATGAACTGTCATTTGTTTATGTATTATTTTACAATTATAAGATATAAATGTCGAGATCCGTACATTATCTAAGACTGAGATAAGCATTATTGACGAAATCAAGAAAGGAGTTTTGCATTGGATTGGGCATGTAGAGCAAATGGACAGCGATAGAACGGCAAAAAGGATTTCCGATGCGAATGTTGATGGATGCAAAAATTGGGGAAGACCGAGAAAGATATAGCACGACCAAATCCAACAAATACTTAATGATGGACATGTCAAAAGACGAAATAATCGTCGCGCGTACATGAGAAGATGTTTGAATGTGGAGGAAGCTAGATCTGTACGCAAAAAATATTTTTTATTTCCTTTTTAAATTACTATAAAAAAAATACCATATTATCTTTTACAGAATATTTTATTTTTTCTTTCTTTTGTTATACAAAAATATTATAACTGTCCATTATTTATTATAGGAGCAAAAATTATTTAACATTTTCTTGTATACCCACGAACAGGCCATGCCTTTACGGGATTTTTTTGTTTACTATTTTTCTATTAATACGTATTTCATTGATATGTATTTATGCTTTATTTTTATTTTTTTACTCTTTTTTATTATTATGTTTATTGTAAAAAACAAAAAAATTTAAATAAAAAAAAATATTTAAAAAAGGACAGAGTGATACGCGTTTCATCCTATCTGCCTACCCTTACGGAGAAACGGCGTAATGGTTGGTTTGTGTTTAAAGATAATGTTTCCTCTTTGGGTAGTCCCATACCGAGGGAAACAATTTACATCATTTTGAAACATGCCTAAAATGTAAAACTTAGAAAAAAAGTTCAAATCTTTCATCTGTAGGAGTAAAAAACTATTTTTTTTGCAATTTCATGTACCATAATAAAAATGTTTTAAAGGGGAAAAACTAACAGGTTTTGAGTTTTAGAAGTAATTAATAAACGTCTCTTGAATGTAATATAGACAAGTTATTCCCTTAGAAGCTGCATCTCCGATTTAGCAAAGTTATGTAGTTAGTTGCACTCCGAGACAATATAGACCTCAACAGTTCGAACAAAAACATAGCAAATTACGATACACATGCAGACATTCGTGTGAGAGAAAAAAATCAATGTCAGCGTTTTAATTTATGTACTTTTAAAAAAGGTGAAAAATGTACTTAAAAATTAGTTAGTTATTCAACGAATAGAATTTTATTTACAAATTAATCTACGTATCGTTGTCGCGCCGGCAATATCTGTTAAGTTATATTTCGTTTTTAAAGTATTTTTGAATTTCAAGAATACGCCATTTTGTTTTAGCAAAAATTTTCGAAAATTGGTGTCATTGGTGAAAATAGAGACGGATACGTTTTGAAACCGGTAGACATCGAGAAGTCGGTAAGCGGGTATATACTAATATTGAAAAACATTAAGCAATATTTAATAAATTTTTACTCGTATATAAGGAGTATAAAACAACTCTGCTCCAGAATTTCTAAGGGAACTTTGCATTCCAGATGAACTAGCTGACAGACGTCTTACGCTTAGATCAGCTACATCTACGTCGAAAGGAAAAGTATTATATTACGAAAATGGCGCTATATAAGTTATCCATAATTATTATTAAAAAAGCAAACAGAAATCTCCATTGAAGGAGTTACTGAGATATTTCCTAAATACTTAGAAAAAAAAAATTGTGAGATTTCTAATTATGCTTTACTAACGCAATGGAGAATGCTATGTTTGCGGTGTCAAGTAGTGTAATTGAAATCTGTATTGGCAAGATTTAGAGACGATTTTGAATTACGCTTCTATTTAGTTAGGTAGATTTTTATGTTTAGTTTATTTTCGCATAAATAACTCATTTTCCGTTTTTGGAGACGATTTCGACGAAAAGTTTGCTTCTAAAACCCTCATATAACTCATTTTAAAAAAAACGTCATGACGCAACAACTTGTTTACATGTTAAATATTTTTTCATCAGACACCTCCAGGATACCTTATCACGAGCCAGCCCGCGTCCCTAAGTCCCGCCGAGTATAGTCGAAAAGTGTCATCGACGACCTTCCAGAACGGTGAAAGCCCACAGGTTACTTCAGTTAAGGCGTCCGCAGCCTGTGTTGCAGGTCTTAGGTTCGATTCCTGACAGGGTGAACGTGAAATATCGTTTTAAATGTGGGTCGACACAGTAATATTTCACTGTCCTTGGATTGGCACCAGTTGCTCAATCACAGATGTTCATCGATCTGGTCAAAAAGTCCTTAAGCAACTCCCCACCGATCACTATGGAACATGATTAATTTATCCAACTTTGTAAAACTAATTTATTTGAAATTAACTTACAGTTTTGTAGTATTTTCCATCTTTGATGAAATAATTTAACGGTGCCAAATAGTATTAAAGACGCAAGAGCGGAGATTATGCGCGTCGCAAAACGTAAATATTTTGAATGGAGACATTTAAAATTAGATGTTGCTACGCAACAGGTGAAAGTGTGGATATATTGAGAAATATAATTATCCCGATCGATAAATTTTAATCAATGTTCCATTGGAATCGCTAAAACAATAAACAATCGCGGTAAGAAAATATTTATCGTGACAAGCGCTAACATTGTGACTGAGCAACTGAAGCTGGAGACTGATATAAACATATGATCGACGTACGCTGCATTTAATGTTCCAATGTAGTACCCTATGCACCATCAGGTGCGGATGGGGTTAAGCTGATGATGTTTTTTTTATGTTGCAGTGGAAATTTATATAAATATTGCACTCCAAATATACACAGTGAAATATTTGGAAACATTGAGTTTAACTAGAAAGTGTGCTAAATTATTTTTTTTTAAAGTCTAAAGTTAATATTGGATTATTCCTTTTTGTTTTAGTCTTATACTATTTTATGTAGAATTTAAAAAAAATCTCTTTGGGAGCTTATAATTTTGAAAACGTATAGATAAGTAGGTTTTACTAAAAATCTCCACAAACAAGACACAAAAAGTGAATTCTGTTTCTATATTTATAATTTTATATGAAACAAACAAAAAACATATAATTCATCATCTTTCCATATCCGCTCCCTAGCTGGAGCATATGGTGCCCACAAAAAGCCTACATGCATCTCTGTGGTGCACACGGGACGGCATGTGCGTACTCCCAACTCAGGTTCACGTCCCGTAGTTCTGACATAAAGTGCCGACAAACAGTCAGCAGCGGACGTCCAGAATATCGAGAACCTGATGCCTTGTAAAGTAGGCAAGCGTAGTTTAGGCTCTCAGGAGGCATCTGCAGTATATGGAACAGCCAACCGTATAGCCTCGAGAGTTTGCTGCGTCCGTTCTTTTATCACTTCATTCCTTACAGGGTCAAACCACCGCACACAAAATATTTTTCTGACACCAATTATGACATGATTATACTAACATATTTATAGACAAGTACTGGATTTAACTCTCAAGTGTATTTCCTTCTAGTTGATAAACTTATGTCGCGATTTATACTTAGAGTAAAATTGCGTTTCATAACCCTAAATATAATAAGTAAACATTCGGATGATTAAAGGCGTTTTGCAAGATGTGTTCAGCCAGTAAACATGTTTATTTTTACATGTCCATTACTTCATAAAGCTTGTCTCTACATGACTACTGGAGAAGTGACGTCATTATTGGACCATCGCGTAAACAAAAATAGTGATGACCTATTGAAAAACAAGAGTACAACTACAACCATAATAATATTCTATAAGAAATCCAGTTTTTTGTATAAATAGTTTTTTTTTATATGGTATAAAAAAAATCAAGTAAATTGTGTTTTTATACCGATTTTCCTCGGTATTCAATTTATTTATTTATTGAATGCTTACCAGTTTTGACGTGACTGATATAGGGTCAAATCGACCCCCAGTAAATGACCATTAGTTAATAAAACACAATATAATAAGAATTGCTTCATGTGTCCAGTCAAAAAACTTTTAACACTAGAAACTATGACAAAAGCAGTAGGCGGACACATCTTTTGGTAAGAAACAAATCTATCCGTTTTGAACTGTGAGTTGTCAAAAGGTAATAGTGCGTCTTCCCGTTATTGTTCTGAGATTGATAGTGTTTTTATAAGGAATGGTGTGGTAAGTGTTTTATTTGATGCTATTTCTTATGCAATTCTTTGAATATATCCATATTTTAATGTGTTAGGGTGTTTTATAATGTTATGATGGAACTAAATCTGAGTATTATTTTTACTGCTGTGGTAGTGGTCATTCACTAGTGATTCTGCTATTTTTTTGGAGTAATATTAATAATAATTGTAATACTCGTATTTCGATAAAAAAGTAAAAGTACTTGGAAAAATGAATGTGTTTTTTATTGTTTTCTTTTATTTTGTACGCTTAAATAATGAAATGTATAACTTTAATGTGGATTTCACTACAAGCTGAACCCTAAACGGTCCATTCATTGGTGCTTTGACCCTGAAAAAAAAAACACTTCTTAGTTTCGAAAATTTTCAATTATTGGACAATGTCCACTCTAATTTATCATAGAAATAAAAGACAAATGATACTTAAATGATAAATATGAAATAACCAGTGACCGGTTTCGTCACTTTGGTCATCTTTAAGACTGGTATTACAATATTAGACGGGTTGTAAAAACGCAAATTCGATAAGTACATATTAGAGATGAAACGGATATCCGGTAACTATCCGGTATCCGGCCTAATTTTACCATCCGGACAGATACCAGATAGTAGTTTATTATCCAGTCGGTACCCAATATTAATTTAACTGCAAATATTTCATGAATTCAAAGCCACTGAATTGATTTATTGATAAAAAAAACTATATAGAAAACGTTCGTCACTGTTTAATGTAAACCCTAGAAAATAATTTACCCGCAAAAAAACATGTTTATCAAAAAAAAAAAAAAAATATTTGCGTAAAAAAGTTAAAGCGCAAGGGGTAAAATTACCCAAAATTATTTTAATTTTTAAATTAATAATCATATAAACTATATTGATATGCAACTCGTTGATCTATATGTGATCATTAAAAATATCATGGAAATATTTTGTACCACTTTTTATTTAATGGACAATAAAAGTTCAATGTTTCTCAGCTATGAGAGTACTTCGAATACCGGGGTGTTATTATTGATTTTTTTGGACAATGGGCTGGATATCCAGCTATCCGGCTTGGGGGTTTACGGATATCTGGTATCTAGTATCCGGTGCTCAGCCAAACCACTATCCGTTTCATCACTAGTACATGTTACAAATTTGTCTAAAATTAGTATCACTCGTCTTTTTACAATACTTTTTTCCATATTGACACTATCATGCTATAACGCTTTTGACGCCATTCGTAAAAATGAATAAAGTGTTTAGAAAAATGCTTCATTTCGTTTATAAATGCAGTGCCGTGTGCACCATTGTATGGAGATAGGGGAACGGGGATAAGGATAATTGTACCGTTGTTAATTTTAAAATTAAAAAGGCGTTTTGCATGTTCAGATACCATCGATTCCCACCAAATTGTTAATGTAATCTGTTCACGTAACATTGTCAAGTAATCTATTTGATATTTGATTGCATTTGTACCTGACCCAACTGATAAAAAGTCGATGTCAAGGCAGAAGACAACAATGAATCGGTTCTTAGACCAAACCAGACAAACTAACTACTGACGAACTCCCAACAGCTAAACTTTATGTGACCAGGCGACGCGACGGCTGATAAATAAATTTTATTTGACATCATTATTATTCAAATATTCAACGAATCTACGGATGTTTATTTCATATGAGTCCGCTTTAGAAGGTTTATTTTATTATGTGTCATTGTTTGATTTCACGATGGCTAATTTTATTTTGAATTCGTTTATTTTATGGATTTATTTTTACTTTTTATCTAATTTATATGGAGTCAAAAACGCCAGTCCAGGGTTATGATTCTATTTCACAGTGCAACACGCTACATAAAGTGGCTTGGTGGGATTTTAGTTTTAGTAAAAATATAACAAGTGATTTTTTTTTTAAATTGTAAAAATGTATAATTATACTATTAAATAAATAAATAAAATAATAGTGAAAATTATATTCTTGGGATCCGTTTGGATACAGAATAAATATTAATATTTAACCCTTAAATGCATATTTTTTTGTACTGCATAAAAAAATATTTTGTAGTGTATTTTAATATGTAGTTTTGAGGAAAAAAAATATATATCTTATGACATAAAATAGGAGTTCAAACTGTCAGTAAGATCCAGTGGCGAATGGTGATTTTATTTACAGGTAAGCAATAAAAAAATATCATATATTTGTACCTACATAGGAGGTACATAATATAATGTAAGTAATTTATACTATACATTGATATTTGTCTGTGGTTCTGTGTGATACAACAACTCTCATCCATGAAATCAACTCAAACGATGTCACTTCGTGGTATATTATATTATATAGATATATTATCCATTACTTTAATATATAATTCATTGAAAAATAAATAAAAAATACCACTTTGAATTCATTAGGTATTCAATTGAAATGTCAACTGGCCGAATTGTTCTAGTAATTAATAGTGCTAAAAACGGCCGCGTGAAGCGCTATATGTCCTGCAATATGACGCACAAAAGTAATTATGGTCTTATGTCAAAAGTACTATCTCAAAAAAAAAATAGTCCTTAAGAAATAATGTTTGAAATACTGTTTTCCAAATCAAGAATCTTCAAATAATTTGTGTAATCTGTAAGTTTAATCTAGGAGAAAAACCCGCACTAAGGTTAAGACATTCAAAATATAGTATGTTTATTTGTTTGAAAAAATAAGCTGGAATAATCGGCTAGTTTCTTTGCTCACCTCAGGCACTGGGCACGCTATATTAAAATTTCTATTCATATTAGGATAAAAATACAAACGCTAGAAATGATTTTAAATAAATGGTAATTATTTATTAGTTTTTCTGAAAATAAAGTTACAATAAAACATCATTATGGTTAGTAAAATATAATGGTAAGCTGCGCATAATCGCTTCTATGCACGGATCGCCCCTGGTAGGGTCACAGTGAGACATCTTGCTAGAGGGTGTGATTTTATAAAATGCTGCGAATGCCCAGTTGAATTCCACCGGCAGCACTACTGACTAGTCCGCGTCGTGAACCCCGGGCAATGGGATCACACTTATAACAGTGTGATCACAGCAGATAACGAGTGGATGAAAGGCGAGTTTCTGGCGCCTCCGAACCAGGACCAACCAGCTAAGGGAAGGTAACCCTGAAAAAAAAATTCACCAGAGAAGGCAATGGAAAAACCACTGTAGTCATCTTTTCCCAGGAATCACTATAGCGAGTACATCCGTTAAGCAGTTGTCCTAAACTTATATCGTAATATAACTCAGAATTACTTTATTGAATTTGATATTTTCAACTCTCCCTTTCCGGCAATTTGTAGCTAGAACACATTGCATCTAATAACTTTATCTCCATAAATATAATATTAGGTTTTAAGATATTCGTATCGGTCAAAATATTTTTTTACTAAATAATTAATGCTTATTGGGAACAGAAAAAGCATTTGATCTAAAATTGGAGATATATCATCAATACAATAAAAAGTTTACCAATGTGTCGCATATTGCGTACGTATTAAAAAAGTAATCCTAATATATAATTGTCTCACACACTCTCTAATACATGTATATTCGGGAGCAAAAGATAGACATTTCCTAGCAACAGCAAAGTTTCTAGTACTTCTCTCAGACGCTCGTTAGTGGCTACCCGACATTCGTTAGGGGCGTTATTTCGTCCAAGCTGCGAGCATGAGCTAATGGTTTTTTTTAAATGTTTTTAACAATAAGATTTAAAATATTATCACTTTCGACTTCAACCACAAATAATTGAAGCAATTACCTATGAATGTTACATTTTTCCAATATAAAATTTCTCATTTTTTACATGCGTAATGAGTACACAGCACTGTAAAACACGGATGTTTTTGGGACAGTAAGGGAAGGTTAACATAAAGTAAATATATGCGCATGATGACTAAAGTTTTAACTCCACATTTTGATTTTAGTCACCTATGAAAAGATCATAAATATTTGAAAAATTGGGATATAAAACCTTGCAAAACTCCAGAAATTACAAACAGGCACGGTCAATATGATTTTAAATAATTTTACCTAAATATTTGGTACGATAGAAATTTCCATTACTATGCATTTAAGGGTTAACTTTATTATATGTACGAGCGTCATCCATAATACAGCATTTATGTAGCATCGAAAAATGCTTGTATTTAATTGAAATTCGCGGGATAATTTATAAATACATTAAACTATTGTTCAACGTAATCACCGCGCCATCAAGATCGAGACGGCTCTGTAGTCAGGGCACCAGTTTTTATAAGACAGTATCATAGAAATCCGCCAGCTGCTTTCGGTGCTTCTTTGACCACTTGATCGTTGGTAAAACGTTTCCACCTAAAAACTCTTTACATTTAGTGAAAAGGTGATAGTTCGAAAGCACCAAGGTGGGTGAATAGAAGAAGTTTGAGACAATATCCCATCCAAACAGCTCTTATGTAACTCGCGCGGTGTGGGGCCTAGCGTTGTCATGCAGGAGGCGTTTCTATCTGCGATTCTATATAAGTCTTTTTAGTTTTTTTTACGGTATTAAAGTAACCTTTTTCATTAATGGTAGTCTCTTTAGACATAAAATCAACCAAAAGGACTCCCTTACGGTCCCAGAAAACTGATGCCATAACTTTTCCTGCTGAAGGGTCGTTTTGAACTTTTCAGGAGCTTTTGCAACCTTTTTGTGGGTTTCATCGCATTTCCCATTTTCCAATTCCCCTTGAATAGAATTTTCGGCTTGATTCCTTAAAGTTTTCTCCTTCTAGACTTCATGGCCATGATGTCAATCCAATCTCATCTGCATATAAAGTATTGGGTATTTTTCTTAATGAATCATTATTGAAACAGCGTAATATTTATGTAACTCTTAAGAACTTCTGCACATTATACATAGTTATTATAATTTATGTCATAAGTGGATTGTTATTTCAAAATAAATTAAATTAAATCATAGGTTAATACCTTAATTCCCTTTATTATGTATCTGCAACAAAATTATTGATTCAAACATTTTATTTATTTCCACGTATTTTTTAATTTAATTTAAATTTTTGTAAATAAAAATTTACGCATATACTTATTGTCAAATTCCAATTTGCAAAAAAGGCGGTTATTTATATTGTTATAGCTTTAAAACGTATGCCAGAAATAGTTGCAAAAAAGAACTTTTAAAATGCGTATATAAATTAATTTACATCAATACTACTCATCAATGGGAAAAGGGGGAAAAAGAGAGGATAAGGGAAGATATTAAGGAAGCGAAAGATGTTTTTCAGTTGTGATTTAAACAGAACTACTGTAAAATATTTTTGATAAAGGGTGGGAGATGATCACGCAGCCGAGTCACATTGACACCATATAATAAATGAAAGATGAATAAGGAAGCTAATGGGTTTTAAAAAAAACTATTTATTTAAATGTACAATACAGCACAACTGCTAGTGACAATGTACAAAAAACATATAATTAGGTAACAAACTCGCGATTTCTCGTCGGTGAGTTTTGCTGACATTTTAAAGCAGAGCCCCGTAGTGTAAAAATACACTAAAAGTTGAAAAAAATGGCTGACGGAAACTGGAAATCTGTCACAACACATAACAAAGCTATAATTGATCATTTGATTCTAAACAATTTGTGACGCAGTTCAAAGTAATTAGTTTTGCAAAAACCATTTTTATGAATTTTTTCATTCAATTTCGAGAAACTTCGTCATACAAATCCTCTAATTTTTACCGCGTGCGCGTGTAAGAAAACATTTTTACTAAATGTTATTAAATATTTGTATTTAACCACTTACTAAATTTTCCATGGCTACCGGTTTCGAGACGTACTCGTCTCTTCGTCAGGACACTAATTAAACCAACATGCAAAACTTAATATACACCTTCACCATAGTTGTAACACAAAAATATTAAACCAACACGACATGCATTTTAATGAGCACATGCACTGATTAGGACAAACATGCAATTATTAAATTATGAAAATATTCAATTTTGTTTGAGAAATAATTGAAAAAAGTAAAGGGGATGAAGAGAGGGGGTAAGCTTAATAGATTTAATAGGGTTTTACATGTTGGTTCATACCAACATTCAAATGTTGGTTTAATTGGTGTCCTGACGAAAAGACGGGTACGTCTCGAAACCGGTAGACATAGAAAAGTCGGTAAGTGGTTATATACAAATATTTAATAATTAATAATAATTTGACCACAAAGATAATGCTTTAAATATATATTTTTAAATTGTATCCGATTTCCCGTAGTACTGACCTTTCTCCTTGTAGATGGGAATTCAGAGGGTGCTTTGAGAATAAGAACGAAGATGTAAACCGTGATGGTATTTGGGAGCGTTAGGACTGTAAAGTACAGTGAACGGAGCAAGAGGATGTAGTAGTCTCTTCTTTGTCCTTAAATTTATTGCAACAGAGAGGGAAAACTTTTTCGAGAAGGATATATGAAAGTCTAGGCATTTACAAGGCCTGTTATTGGCTAGTTTACAATTTTACGCGCCCAGAAGCCGTACAAATGAAAGTCAGAATTCACACATTAACGGCGCAATTCGCTTGCTGAACTTAGCTAAATAATCCGCAAAGTAATACTGACTACAATCATTGTTGAATAAATAAATACTGCCTGTAAACAGAAAAACCTTTTTCGAAAAATCTTATATTAATATCCCGTTATGAGATCGTTTACAAAGACATCGCGAACGAGTTTAATATTTCCAACTGTCTAAAAAAATAAAGTAAATAAACGTATTTATTGAAAGAAAATTCGAAAGGCGACTAAGATAAAATTTGTAACATTTCACGCGTCGAGATACCAAAATAGCAAACAGCTGAACTTTTCTTTTCCATGTAAACTGACCTACGTGATTTTGGGACTTGTCCAAAATTCGTGGACCAAAAATTATCTCGCACCGATTGAGGTCAGAGAAATTGTCCCATGGAACTAGTACTCCACTTTTCGGGTCTCTTCCTTCCGGAAAAATCTTCTAGGCGTGTTATATTCATTAAATACGCGAGTATGACTTGGCTCGTTCAAAGTTTGCATTATGCATCAAACTGATTGTACAAAATCTTTTATTAATTTACCTTACTTACGTATGGGAATACCATCCGTATTCGACCACCATGCCTAGGCGTCACTTAAAACGAAGTTTATGAGTAAGGCCCTTAATTGGTTAATATTACATTTTTTGTATATTAACTGATATTTATAATTATTTAAATCACAAACAACGAACCGTAGGGGTAGGCAGAGAGGGTAGAACGCCACATCACTCTGTCTTTGATATTCTAATAATATGGCAAAAGGCCACTGCAATACAGTCTTCCTAAATTATTTAACATGTTACCAAACAATATTAAAAATACTCATTCTGAGTTAAATACAGAAGTGAAATGTATGCTCAAATAGAAAAAAGATTTTCGTATTAATGATAGTTTTTAATCGTAAATAATGTAATAAAATGTGGTATAATATGATTTTCAAATAAAATGATGATTAATGTAGGTTAAGTATGATAAATCGAAGCAATTTATAAGGACTTCCTGACGAGCTGTATGCTTACAATTTAGCAGGACCTTAATTTTAAGACTATTGTGTAAATATTTTTTTAAATAACCAAAAAAATAACTATTAAAATCATTGGCTGGTTCAAGTGATCACTTTTACGAAATAATGGTCACTTCTAGACAAAAAAAGGTGTACGCGCTAAAATTTATTTACGCATCGCTTTTTCTTTCAGCCGAAAGAACGTTTCACTTTGAAGCGTGACGGATCAGACTTATTCTCAGCCAAGAAAACATGTTTTCACTTCTAAAATTATGATATATGTATGTACGCAGTGCGCGTAGTGAATTTTTCACTTCAAAGATAAATACAGCTTAAAGTACCAATTATTGCACCATCTAATACGGCTAAAGCTTAGTCATCCAAAATTGTCCGTAGTAGGTTCTGTGTCCGGGCGGATAAAGAATACAGTTCTAAGTGTGAAAAAAAACCAGAACCCTGAACGAGCATTTTTGACTCAAAGGCTGCTTCTCAGGTAAAAATCCTGAAAATGAAAATCGCGTGGAGATAATTCGACCACGTTGTGTAGTGGTTGGAGAGTTCGCCTACCATTCTTGAGGTCTTGGGTTCGATTCCTGGCAGAAGGGAAGTGAAATATTGGTTTTAAATATACACTGCAATTGTCCAATGGTACTGACCTAGAACGTGAAGCGTGAGACTGATCACACTATTTTCCATGTTTTTTTTACCTAAATACGCTGCAATGAGGAAGTTCAGTTCTACTGAACTGACATAAAAATAAGAGCATTAAATTGTACGGTGAAGTTTCTTGAAAATGTATATAAAAAAAGCGAAGTACTTTGAACGACGTCACTAGTTCTTACGAATAAACCAATGCTAGAGTCTCGGGTTTGATTTCCGACATGGTTGATATGAAATATTAATTTAAAGGGGTGTTTTCAAACTAAAATATTTCATAGCCCCTGGACTGGTACCTAAAGCGAAAGACTGATCAGCTTACCTTCTTGTAAAAAACATGATCAAGATACACTGCGATTGGTGTACCAATCAGTGCCCTATGCACCATTAGGTCTGGAAAAGGAATATTCATAATGATGAGAGTATTGTGATAGATTTCTGGTTTATGGGAAGGCAATTAACCAATCAGCAGAACTCGCCGAAGATAGCATGTGCGGCCTCCGTGGTGTAGTGGTCAAGACGCTTGACTCACGCACGGAAGGTTCCGGGTTCGATTCCCGGTGAGGACACAAAAATTAAAATGTGATTTTTCTCAAGCCTGGGTGCTCTGTAATGTAATTCACCACTGTAATTAGGCCTCCTGGCCTGTTGTGGTGAAAAAAAAAAGTAACGCGCGGAGTAATTAAAAAAGTTATATCGCTGATAATATGATATATAAAAACATATTATTAACATTTTTGGCCTAGTTTAATTGACTATTTATTTATTTATTTATTATTTACATACAATATTACATTTTAGTTATTTTAAGACATTTAAAAAAAAAAAAAAATTACAGGACTCACCAAGCCAATGAATATGGCTTGTCGGTAAAAATCCTTTATAATTAATCATATGATAGTCCTACATGGTTTTATAATAATAATTACTACTAACTTAGATATAGGGAGCGAAAAAAAGTACATGTAATTGATGCTTTCAAAAAAAATATTTAGAAGATGTAAAAAAAAAAGCAAAAAAAGTGAATGATAACGCAATTTTAAGATAAAAAATAAATAAATACAGAACCGGAGTACCAAAATTTTAAACAGAAATGTGTACATATTTAATAGGCACAAAGCATTTTATTAAAAACATTATTTACTAACATATCTATATCTATGTCTATATCTATATATAAGTCTATATCTATATATCATCCTCATCCATATCCATACATATTTATACCCGTACATGCACACATACATATCCATACATACATATATACACATATATACACTAGGTGCGAATAAGGAAATGATGATGATGAATTGTTCGTAGTAGCATGTTGGTACATACATACTTGCATACAACAGACAAAATGTCAACAAATAAACAGATACATTCCGCCCGTGGGAAGATGTACGATGTATGTCGGTGGAAGGAGCAACCTGAATGCACAATTATTCGGTTGAATAACCCACTATTTGTTGCAACAGTGACGCAACACATCGGTGACTCATCTACAGATGAATATTAAATATGTTGAAAAACGAATTTTAAAAATAGACCTACCACAACCGCAGAAAAACATTAGATAGCTAGGTAGGATATATTATTCGGAAAATTATTTTATTTTTATTTACCGGGACAACAAAGAACGAAAAAATGAGAATGCATTATAAGGCCTGGTGAATCGTGTAAATAGATTCACCTTTGGGTTTTAAAAAAATAATTTATGATAACGGACAATTAAATTCATTTCTCCAAACTGACAGTGTGAGCTAGTGGATTATGCAGCCAACAATTTACTAAAGATGTACTCGGACCAGAGAAAATCAACATGTTATAACACTGACTAACCTAGTGATGGGTGATGATAAACGGCGATGGATGATGAAATGTTTGCGGCGTTGTGCGAGTTTATAGGCGTAGTTATAAAAACTCTCACGGCGAAAATGGCGAAATACTTTTGTCAATTCGAAAAAAAAATCGTTGAAATAACGAAGAGAGAGCGCGCGGGCTAGACAGTGTAGCCAAACCGAAAATGTCCCGTCAGACGTAGCAACCTAACAACACCAATATTAGCCAGTATCTACTTACATGTCTTACATATCTCCATAAGAACAATTAGTTAGTACTCACATTATAAAATTGCTATTAAGAAATGGATAGTGGAGCTGGGTTGCACACGGATCGATGAGTGGATCAAGCCAAATAGGTAAAATATGTGTACTGTTTATGAAATTTGGTCTATTGGTCTATATAAATTGGTTTTGTTTTTTGTGATTATTTTCGTTTATTATGTTAATGATAATTAGGTTAATTAGATTAATTACGTTTTTTTTATTATTATTAATATGTTATTTTTGTTAAATAACTAATTTAAGGCATGTTTCACATTTTGTAAAATGTTTTCCTTGGCACGGGCCACCCCAGTAAGGAAACATTATTCTGTATAAAAAAGAATACAAACAATGTAAAAGCATAAATAAATAAATAAATATGATTATTTTGGCTTAAATACATTGAAACAAATTATCGGCTCAACCAAGGCCTGCTATTCAATTAGTCGTATTTATTAAAATTTAACTATATGAAGGAACGATTTCGACAATATAAAAAAATTAAAAAATAAATAATTTATTAATATTCCTGATAACAAATTAATCGACCACCACCCGAAGAATTCCAAAAATACGGACTAGTGAGAAATAGAGTTGACGCAGAGTTTGACAAAATAATCCGGGATATTAGAGAAAAATTTTCAAATGATATGGAACACTATCTGTATGGTGCTCAGAGCATGGTTTGGAAAATGTTAAAAATTCAAAGAAAACCTGTCAATGAATACACACAGACAAAAAAGAAATCAACAATAGAGTGGGAAAAGTATTTTGAAGGTTTGTGTGCCAATGACGCACCTGAAATTCAAACGATCGATGTTACAAGCGAAGAAACCCTGGGTGAGATGCAAGTTTCAAAACTCATCGAGAAACTGAAAAATCAAAAGTCTCCTGGCACTGACAATATCCACAATGAACTCATTAAATACGCCACGCTGCGTCGCGTCTATAAGAACATGAAAAAGGAAATATGTAAAAATTCTGGCAGCGGCATAGCCTCATAAGCCTAGTGCCATAAGCCTACTGCCTAGACTTTCATAATCTCTTCTCTGAAATGTTCTCCATCTCAATTGTAATATATTGTATCGCGTAGGCATTTTGAGGTTGAATTATCTCCATGTACCTCCTGCCAAAAATGTCTGGGATGAAACTGATATGCCGAGTTAATGGGTAAGACAGCACGACTGACACAGCACCTGAATTGCACGTGCAATGGGTAATTAGCACGCGTGCTCGGCGTGTCACCCTGGAATGTATGGTTGTCGATGGGGTGGATGTGTGGATATGAAAAGAGGGATGTCCCGTGTAAAATTGTGTTATTTACACATGGAGGGTAGTTCTGAAAGTCAGCATTTGAAATATTAAGACTATAATAAATATTGCGACATTATTTTTTTAACCAGCTCGTTCCCGTGATGTAACCAGCGGCGGCGCGGCGTTGCAAATTCAATTTAATTAATTAATATCTCGACAACTACTTTAAATATTACCACGATTTTTTTAAATCTTCTAAACCTTAACTTTACCTTCCGTTACAAATACAAGAGTTACTAGATACTCCACCCTAATGCTGCAAAAAAAATAATAATATAAATACAATACGATTCGCAGATGATATAGTGGTCATAACATGGATGAACTAGGCAAAATTATTATTGAACTACATGAAGCTTTAAAAAGAATTGGTTTGGAAATGAATATTCATAAAACAAAGATTGTGAGTCCGGCAGGACGAGACATTTTCATTAACAATAATAAAATCGAAGTGGTTGATGAATATGTATATCTAGGACACAAAGTCAAACTTGGTAAAGATAACCAGATAGCGGAGTTACCAAGAAGAATAGGGCTAAGTTGGGCTGCTAATAATAAAATAATCTCTATATGCTTGAAAAGACAAGTATATGAATCGTGCATATTGCCGGTGACAACATACAGACTAGAAATCATGTCTATAACACAAAAAAGTTGCTAGAAATGAAAATGCACGCAACGATCCATGGAAAAACAGATGCTCTTGTATGTCTAAGAGACAGAGTAAGAAATTAAGAAATAAGGCGCCGAACCGGAGTCATGGATATCATGGATCATGCAGCGAAATTGAAATGGCAGTGGGCAGGACACTTGGCGGGACAAAATTTTGGCAGGTGGACACCCAGAATAATAAAGTGGAGACCATGGGCAAACAAAAGAAGTGTTGGAAGGCCACAGAAAAGATGGGTCGACGACATTGCTTCTATTGCCGGTAAAACATGGATGATGAAAGCGGGTGATAGGAAGGAATGGAGACGTTTGGAAGAGGCCTTTATCCAGCAGTGGAGAGAATAAGGCTGAAGAAGAAGTAAAAAAAGATTTAGGTTTTAGCTCCATTACTTCACAAAAGTCAACAGATGGAAGAGTTGAGGAAATGTGGATGTTTAAACATAGTCAGAATGGTGAATGTTATACCGTGCTTAAAGTAGATACATAAACCAGCCAATGACAGGTTAAAAGCCCTTTAAATGCCTAGACTTCCATATTCCCTTCTTAAAAATGTTTTCCCGGTTGCAAAAAATAGATTCAAATAACTCCCTAGGGAGGAAATCCAGCAGCCAGTCTGCAAGCATTTGGACATATTTAAAACATTCTTGAATTAACTACCTGGTAAAAGAAGAAATACGAAAATTGAAAAATTGTTTTCCAGGCGTTGCCTAGTAGGTGAATTGGTTTAGCTGGATGAATTTCACCCATATAATAAAGGTTTTAGCTCTTCTACTTCACAAACGTCAACCGATGGAAGAGTTGAATAAAATTGGATGTTCAAACATAGGCAGAATGGTGAATGTTACTCAGTGTGTCACTTCAAGTGGCCACTTAAACCTTAATTAAATTTAAATTTAGATAATTTAAGCATAACTGGGATTGTCTAAGAAAGCTTTTTACGTACTAAAATAAGCACGCTTTTATAAAATTATACGGAATATCACATTAATGTTCCTAAAGTGTCACATAAAAAACAGTGATACTTTATTAAATCATTTCTAGTAACTTACAGAGAGTCCCTCGAAGAATAGACGTGAGCTAATCTCAAACGGAAACGCAAAAGTTGAGAAATGTGAGGTTAGTGCAGAAGAAACATTATTGATGACCATAATTAGCACTAGTTTGCTCACTTTAATACATAGAATTCATCAACACATTTCGTTTGATTTTTAAATTTGGAATGATAAAATAATGAACTACCCTCTATTCCTTTGATAATGTTATACAATATTATAGAACGTCATAGTGTTATAATGTTAATTGTAAAAATATTTTTGTATTTAAGGAAAAAACACTCCCTTAACGAAATACAGAACATGTGTGTATGCAAAAAGCACAAAAAAAGAATTTATCAAAACAGTGGCAAATATAGAAAGTACAAAAAAATTATAAGCATTTAAATTAATAATTTTAACAAATATAACAAAATAATAGAAGATAAAAATGCACAGTTTTGAGGTGAGGCGATGTATGATAATGAATTATTTTATATTAGGGCATAGCGCCAAAGACAGTACAATTCAATTATTACAGTTTAGAAAAGAATTGCTACACAATAATTATTTTATTTTATTTTATTTATTCAGGAAATAATACAAAGATAAAAACATAAATTAAAACCAATAACAGATATCTACAAATATAAAACAAGTATAGAATGAGAGTGCATTTGTGGTGTAGTGGTCAGCACGCTTATGCAAGAGGCAATAGGCAAGATGCAAGAGGTCTCGGATTCGATTCTTGACATGGTTTACATGAAATATTT
Organism: Micrasema longulum; assembly: GCF_059751315.1. Classification (NCBI taxonomy): domain Eukaryota; kingdom Metazoa; phylum Arthropoda; class Insecta; order Trichoptera; family Brachycentridae; genus Micrasema; species Micrasema longulum. The sequence continues at coordinate 96,370 of NW_028279986.1, read as the reverse complement.
ATTTAAAAAGGTGTTTTTACACTAGAATGTTTCATAGTTCCTGGACTGGTACCTGAAGCGTAAGACTGATCTTCTTCCCTTCATGTAACAAAAAATGATCGAGTTACGCTGCGATCGGTGTATCGATGCAGTGCCCTACGCATCATTATCCAGTCCAGTCAATATATCGTGAAGAACTCCTATATCCAACATCAGGTGACTTAAAAACTTTTAATGGGGAAAATAAAATAAATCTTCGTTTCCATGTTTGTTAGATGTAGCTTGTGTTAACATGTGGAGCCCAGGAAATGGTGAGTAGTTGGCGTAATTTCAACTGCACAAATTGACAGAGAAGGCAATAATCTGCCTCGTTCCATGCTGTCTTTTATAAAATGTATAAAATTCTAAAGTTCAAGACTGTGTGAAACATTATTGAATATTTTATACAGCCGTACTTAATCTGAAATTTCCCTTCTATCTTATTCTTTTTTGTTATTCAAGCTCCTGCTTTTACAAAATTGTACATTCTTATATTTAGTGGTGGGAATCAGTGCTATGCGAGCTCCTGACGTCACTGCGACCTGAAGATCTATTGTGACAGGTCCCCGTGAATAGTTCTCGCCCTCCAAGCCCAGGTCTATAAAGATCCTGGCTGCTGTGTGGAAAGCGAGAGTTTACATTTTGCTAAATCTCCCCCTCCAAGCCCAGATCCGTAAAGTATCAGGCTATTAGGTAAGGGGCGAGCTCTTTAAAATCTTCAGGTTTAACCAGTGGTCTCCCGAGGATGAGGCTCCTTTTATGATGTAAAGCATCTCATTCACATAGAATGTGTATACAATGAAAGCATCCACCCCTTTCCCGAAACTGTTCATGAAGACTCGAGTCTTTCTTCAGTTTCGCATATCAATATCAATTTTTTTTAAACTAATTAAGCTTAAATTTAATATTTCTTTACAATCAAACCGTGAAAATAACAAAACAAATAAACTTTAAAAACTTTCATTGTACCCCTCACTGCAGTATTGTCAGTTTGTGATCAATCAAATACACATGGTCAGCACAATCACCTTTTTCGAATTTCCCAGTATGACAGTGGAGGAATACAGTGTTAGTTCCAGATTGAGACCGCGGCCGCACGCTCCAGATCCCGCACCGGAAAGGAAAAAGAACGTAGTAATACAAACAAATCAATCAACGACGCGAAATCCAAATACATATAGAAAACATTAGAATAATTTGCCCTATACAACATGCACTCAATCAACAGAAAAAAAACAATACGTATCTATAACAAATCATAGAGGAACATAAAATTATCAAGACACTACCGGCAAAATCCTAACACTGATCCTAACATGATCCCTATCGAACTCAGGCGAAATTACTTTTCGTCATGGTACTGAATTCCTCGCAAAAACCATTTTCCTAATACCAACAGTAGAAACAATCCTATGCAAAGACCTTAATCGTCCTAACAATCTCTCAGACCTTAAAGCAGACGAAACGGGTCCTAGAGCATGGTCGGCGCGTGGTTCTCTTGAGTTAGTTATTTAGATTTGTAATTTACCATTTCTCTTATATGGGACAAGAACAACACAGACGGACAAGAGTTCAATTCAGACAACCAATGCTAGTACCCAAGTATGTATCCTTTTATCTTAAACTGATTTAGTACTCATGGTAGGCCTTTACCCAGTTCCTCCCATTTTTCTACCCATTCGCTTACAAAATGAAAAAATGCTTTAACGTTAGTTTGATTAGCTAATAAGCTTGGATTCCACATCGGCCTCGTCACCTCTGTCAAGCCGTTCAGCATGTTTTCCCTTTCAGTAGGTATCTACAATCGGGCAATGCCATAGGATATGTTCAGCCGGGGGTTCCGTTGACGGGGCTCTCCGCAAGTACATTCAGGATCTCTTACTAGTGCGAGGTCATATAATTTTGACCTAAACTCACCATGTCCAGACAACATCTGGACAACACAGTGATCCAAGTTGATTTTCTTTAGGCTTAGTCTTTTTCGTATGTCTGGAAAAAATGTACGCGCCAGCGCCCCGTCAGAGATGCATCCCACCTTATTTGCCATTCGTCAATAGTTTTTTCTGTTATTACTTTTGTCAATGGTTTTAATCTACTACCCTCTCGGTGTTGAACACTGATGTTAAAATATGTAACCAACTCACCTTTTTTAGTAGCTTCACCGCAACAGATAGAATGTGTATAGGTGTTTCCTCATCTACACTGCAGAACGTACATCTAGAATTTTCGGAAAGGTTCATTCTAGCAAGGTGTTTAATCAATCTGCAGTGCCCTGTAAGGGCTCTAATGATAACCCTCACTTGATTTCGGTTTTCCTTCTATCACTAATATGTAATAATTTCAACTGTTACGTTACTTTATTCTACATTTACAGTCTAGTTCTTCAATGAGAATATAAGAATAAAATTATCCTAGATTAGAAAAGTTTACGCAAGCTGTATGTTTAACGTGCATTTTATTATTGTCGTTCTAGAAAAATAACATAAATCGAAAATGTGTCTGGCTTCTAAATAATTAAAAAAGCACAATTGAATTCCTATCCGTTACAAACTGTAATATTTATGTTTATCTTGTAAGAATATATTTTACTTTTTATGTTACTTCGTGTTAATATATCGCGTTTTAATGAAGTATTCGTGCAATAATTGTCAAATTGATTTGTGCACACGATTAAATGTTTTTTTTAGAACAGGAACAGAGTCAATGTCAAAAACCCCACAAATTTAAAACAATGTTAAATGAGTAGGCGATACAATTCCTTACATACGATCGACGTAATGTTCTGAAAACATGCGAATACTCGAGTGTTTTTTGAGATATTTTTAAATGGAAATCTCGTTTAATCAAAAATAACATTTTCCTGTATACGTCACAAACAAATATTACGTAATATTGTGTCTACAAAAGCATGTTTGGCATCGCGTTCTTTCACTTTTTTGATTATAAAACCGATTTATTTTATTGCACGGCTATTGAAAATTAATTAAATATTTTTTTTATTCTTATATGCAAACACTTTTACGTAAAATGAATTTGTTTTATCGCTCATTCATCTTCATTATTATAATTTCTTTTAACACAATCAGTGGTGCATTGGGCACTGTATTGGTGCACCAAATGCAGCGTATTTTGATTATCTGTAACATGAAGTTAAGATAATTTACAGTGAATTATTTAAGTGAACCTACCGAATAAATATTTCACGTTGATCCTGCGGGAAATCAAACCTGGGACTTCAAGCATTATTGGCAAACGCACCGTTACATTACGAGGCGGACATATTTATAAATCAAAATAAAATACATACATTCGAACTTTCCAATACTCAAGTAGAGGTTGCCATGTTTGCAACAAACCCGATATTTTTTTCAATATCGATACTTCTTCATGGACCAGATGGATTTATCAATAATATTTTGAGTTTGTCAAAATTTTCAAAATAAAAAAAAAACAACATTTTCAGGCGTTGCCTAGTATGTAGGTGACATAATTCAATTAGATGAATCTCATCGCATAAATAAAGGTTTCAGTTCTTTAACTTCACAAACATCAACAGATGAAAGAATCTCAGAAATATATATGTTCAAATATGGGCAGAGTGGTGAATGTAACACAGTGTGTAAAGTGGCCACTTAAACCAGCCATAGGTCATAAGCCCTGTAGATGCCTAGACTTTTATATTACCTTCTCTTAAATGTTCTTCATCTCTGTTGTAATATGTTGATATAAACAGCTCCCCAGGGAGTTGATTCCAGTCCTTGTCTACAAAAAATTGGACAAACTCAAAATATTGTCAATGTAATTTATGTTCAAACACGGTGGTTTATTTTTATAAATATACACGTAGTTTGCTGGATTCTTAAGTAAATGAATAAAAATACCCAGTACCGACGTAATTTTGACAGAATCTAGTGACATGGTAATTATTTCATTATAATTAATGATTGTGAATTTGTCAGCACTGGGTAAGGAAAAGGGATTAGTTACACGTGTTTTTTTAGAAATTTACTAGTCAACTAAATTGATGAACTAAGGCAATATTGTTTTGAAGCGCGCGAGGTTGAATAATTACGAAAACGTGCTTTCGTTGTTTTTTACACAAATATGTCTCGTTTCTCGCCAACACACCTTTTTAATATTAAGCTTAATCCATTCGTACGTCTTTGTTTTCTTTACAAAAATAACCAAAGACAAACTAAGCTAATTTGCCAACGAACACTGCAGTGTCAAATTAGCTTTCAAGCGACTTGAAATTTTTTGACATCTTATAAATTATAATTATTTTTTAATCCTTCTTCATTAAACATCTAAGTTTACAATGCTGAATGGGACTTTTTTATTCAAGATGTCATGAAATCAAAATAAGATGATAGTTTTTCTTAAAAGAGTGGCCGAATATATTTATTTAAAATGAAACACTTTGTATTTTTTACCACATAAAGGTTTAATATATTATAACACAACTAGTTTTAGGTATTCAAAATTACCCATCATCAGGTGTAAATGGGTTATTTCATAGGTAGTGTATTTTTTAATACCTGAAACTTGTTGTGTTATAATTTATTAAACTCTTATGGGGTAAAAATTACAAAGTTTTTCACTTTAAATCAATTTTAAATGTTTTTCCACAAAGTAAATGCCGAAACAATAAATAATATGATTTTATTGAAATAAGCGGCACATAAGGCCTTTTACATATTAGTTACAAAAACAATTAAATATACATACATGTAAGCATATTTATAAGTAATACAGAACATTTAAAACAATATTATTAATTAACAAATTAAGAATGTCTAAAGAAAGAAAGATAAACTATATAAAATAATAAAATATTACCAGTTATAGAATTATCGATAAAAAATGATAATTTGGTATTAGAAAAACTTTGAACTTGTTAAAAAAAAACTAAGAAAACAATTTTGAATAACATTGAATTATTTTATATATCTTAACTTTTCTACTTCAAATTGAAAGAAAGTCTAACCTAGAGATGTTCAAATAAGGCAACAATTAATTACATGCGATAAAACAATTTTTTTTCACTTTGAACATTGTAAAGTTTTAATGGCTCATTTTATTAAATTTCGATTTACTCGTAGTTTTATTTATTTAGGTAATCATTTTTTCTTGTTTTCTTTTATATTTGAAGTACTAACTTTGCGGTTATAGTTGTTTTATTTTATATAAAAATAAAACTTAGGGAAAGGTAGAACTTTCCACCCGACCCTATCGGTAGGATACTTTGTAGAACTCCATATTTAAACTCATAATATTAGAAATCAAACACTGATTTGAGTCTACTGAACACTTTATTTTATTTTTACAAATATAAAAAATATAAAAACAAAAACTTCGTGACAATTGTTTCGCCTTGTTAGGGCATTTTCAAACGAATGGCATTCGAAGACGAAGACATTCGTTTGAAAATGCCCTATCAAAGCGAAACAATTGACACGAAGTTTTCGTTTTTATATTTGTAAAAATAAAATAAAGTGTTCAGTAGACTCAAATCAGTGTTTGATTTCTAATATTATAAGTTTATGTATTAATGTTTATTTTTTGTATTCTTTAATAATATGCATGTTTACACTTTCCAATATGTGGTATCCCTAACTCGACACACGGCTCTTGGCCTCATAGAGTTAGTATACGTTATTATTATTTTTGGAAAACATTTATCTTTACATGAATGAATAAATATATATTTATATCCCTTTCTCATGAAACTTGTTCCACATTTTGACGTGAAGAGAAAAATGTATTGTAATGTACCATGACGTGTGTACTTAGTATATTTTATTTGTTTCGTTGGAACCGTACCAAGCCATCAAACATTTTAATCTTCGTTGTCCAGTACCTAACAATTATTAATGAGATATCAAATGATGAATAATAGCATTGGTGGGTTTTAAGCTATTCTCAAATTCAAAATCATAACCTTCGTCTGACCGAAGATTATTCCCGATCTATTTAAATGAAATAATCAAAGTGAATTTAATAAAATGACGCGTAAATACATCAACTCTATCAAAGCGGTTGGACAGATTTTATTAAAATAATGTAATATTTATGGAAACACGTAAAGAAATGACATCGGACAGTAAATTAATATGCGTAAGCAGCGTTTAATGCGTATGAATAGAAAACTTTACGATACATAGGCAGTCTTTTGAGTTTTTACAAACGACCAGTAGATTACACTACATAACATAGATGTGACATTAATATTTTCGTAAATTTTTACATTTATTATTGAAACAGTGACAGTTCAGAAATCGATAAAGCAGTTCATCAAAAAAAATTAACGCTTAAAAAACCGTTTTAGGAAAAAAAGGAAAATTCACGTTTTGGTTTTATGTTGGATATTTTTTACGATTTCACTGCACATCGCTTCGCATTAATAAATAATATTAAGATTTTTTTTTTTAATTGTTCCAAAAACGGTCAAAAATCTGATGGATGAAGCCTATGTAAAATCTAAAATATGTTATTTGCAACTATTATGGGGAACAGGAATCTAAAATGACATAAACAGACTACAAAAACAGCAACATAAAATATTTAAGTTAGTAAATAACCTTCCTTATCTAACAGCAACTTAATAACTATTTAAACAAACTAAACAATTAAATTAAATGGTAATTTTTTGAAATAGAATCCTTAAATAAAATACATTTAATATTTGAAGCACTAACTTTGAGGTTATTAATTATAATAAAATAAACGAAACAATTTTGTTTTTAACAACTAATTTTTTTAAATGTTTTTTACTAAAAAGCTTGTTAGCTTTGAAACAAGAACAAATAAACACGAATCTTGACTTATTAGGGGCGTGGCCAATGAAATGACCGTTTTTGCGGGAATTCAAAATTAAAAATTAAAAAAAATAAATTATACTAATGGGGAGGGTAACACTAAAGCCGTGAGGTTGGCAGAGCCGAACACCACTTTTGCCCGCAAAGCGTAATCCGCTGCAACGTCAGCTCGGACAAGATATTAAACTTCGTGCATCGGAACAACATTTACATTTCATCTTGGCATTTCGTGTCACCCGGCCACCAGCTCCTCGCCAGTGTTCGCTATTGTAAATTCCTTCTGTACAAAATAATAGGATGTAACTCGTGTGTAATTGCTTAATAAATAACTTCAATTGAACGTAATTATACAGAAAGCAGCTAGCCATAGAAAAGTGAAACTGAAATAATAACCATTTTGTGAAAAGAGTGAATTATAAAATCTACACAATAGTTTGAATGTTTTCGACTTACCGAAGTACCGTAAGATTTGTCTAGTTTTGTGGGTGTTTCCTGCAAATTGAGAAATGCCGTTTTTGTGATCGACACTTTTTTCCGGGGGTGATTAATACAGTTTTTTATATGAAAGCGGTCTGGCTGTTTTTAGCAGAACATAGAATCGACCTTACTGCACCCGATAACATCAATATCTCATTTTTCCGAAATTGTGGACTGGCTACTTTCTGCATAACTACGTTCAATTGAAATCCATCTTTCACATTTAACCTCAAATTAACTCACCCGCACCCGTCCTATACTACTAATAATAAGCAAAAAAAAAATTTTTTTACTGGACTGTATTTCATAGATTTTTATTACTTTAGAAATGTATTTTTAAAAAACTGCTATTTCCCTATTATGTCATGTGCATATTTCGTATAAAGAAAAATTAAGTCTAAGTCTGTACTACGTTCGATTTTGCACACACAAAAACTGTAAAAAATACGTATCTGCTCTCGATGGATTCCGCACAGCTAAACCGAAGCTCATAAAAAGCTCGTGTCAATTGGTCTAAAGAAATGTTTGAAAAATTCGCCGGAGGACTACAAAACTCATATACAACATTATTTCGGGTGATAAAATTTTGATATATTCCCACGAGCCAGAAACTAAGCAACAATCGGCTGTTTGGGTATTCCAAGATGATGCTAATCCGACGAAAGTTGTTCGTTCCCAAAGCACGTCCAAAAAAATATTGCTTATTTCTTCGGTTATACCAGTTGCGACATGTTGCAACTATTTATTTAGAAGACCGAAGAACAGTTAATGGTAAATTGCATGCAACAACTTGTTTGCCAGAAGTCATCAATAAAATTAGGGAAACAAAGAAAAACTTCGCGTCATACTTCACCACGACAATGCCAGCTCTCACACAGCACGTCTAACAAATGATTATTTGAAGGAAAAAACATAGAATTAATGTCTCATCGCCCGCATTCACCTAATTTATCACCAAAGGACACCTTTGCGTTCCCGAAAGTCAAACAAAAAATGCGTCTAGAGTGGTTTTCATCATCTCAAGAAGTTGTTAAAGCCTTTAAAAGCCATATTTTGAAGATATGACGTTCAGAGTGGAAAGACTATTGTGAGAATCGATTTGAACGCATGCAAAAGCGTATTAAACTTAAGGCAGAATATTTTGAAAATCAATAAAACGATCTGTAACAAAAAATCTTTCATTGTTTTTGTAATAACTTAAAAGACGGACCTCGAATACGAGACAGTGACAAATACATTTTTTTTTAAATAAATATTTGCGTTCTTATAATTTACGCAAATATTTCATTTTGAGGGCCATTTTCAACAAGTTGTAAATAACTCACTATTAGAAAATGGGAATCAGGTTGGGGTAGAGTGGGATTCAAACCACGGACCTTTTAACCGTGAGTCCGAGACACTAGCCACGGGACCACAACCCGATTCTTCATTACAATATAACCACTTACCGACTTTTCTATGTCTAACGGTTTCGAGACGTAGCCGTCTCTTCGTCAGGACACCAATTAAACCAACATGCAAAACCTACTATACACCTTCACCATAGTTGTAGCACAAAAATATAAAACCAACACGACATGCGTTTTAATAGCACATGCACTGATAAGGACAAACACGCACTGTTTAAATTATGAAAATGTAAATGTTGTTTGAGAAATAGTTGAAAAAAGCCGAAGGGGATGGAGGGAAGGGGTGAGCTTAATAGGTTTAGGGTGACCATTACAGTGGAACATCGTATAACGGCTTATTAAAATGCATCTCGTGTTGGTTTTATATGTTTGTGCAACAACTATGGTAAAGTTGTATAGTGGGTTTTGCATGTTGGTTTTATTGGTGTTCTGACGAAGAGACGGGTACGTCTCTAAACCGGTAGACATAGAACAGTCTGTAAGTGGTTATATTGTAATTAAGAATCGGGTTGTAGTCCCGTAGCTAGTGTCTCGGACTCACGGATCAAAGGTCCGTGGTTCGAATCCCACTCTACTCCAACTTGATTCCCATTTTCTAATAGTAAGTTATTTACAACTCGTTGAAAAAGTCAGTAAGTGGTTAAATACAAATATTATATAACATTTAGTCAAATGTTTGACCACAAATTTAATGCTTTAAATATTAATAATATAAATACAATAACTTAAAAATAAACGAAACCTGTAAAAGGTTTTATAAATAAATAATCAAAAAGAAATACTTATTAAAAACGTTTTTCAATTTGTTTTTATATGTGAAAAACAATGTAAACTGTCAAAAAAATAAAATACTTTGTAATCTTATTTTATATTAGCAGAATTTAACAACACGAATAAAATAAATTACAATGTACAAACATGTCGTCGGTAAATAAATACAAAAGATCATAAGCACATTTTTTTCTAGAGTGCATTTAATCTGGCACGATCGCGGCCGTTTGTTAATGTTGTCATCTTTGCTTTACGTAAAAAATGAACATGAAAATATACATTAAAATCACAAAGGACCCAAACAATAACTAAGAGCAATTTTTAGCAAATCAATTATTAGTTATTTTATCAAATAAATATTAAACAACTGTGTTTTGAACCACCATTTTTTTTTCTACCGACCGGTTTCAAAGCTACACAAGCTTCTTTATCAAGGTATAATAAACTATTGAATCTTATCCTATTTTATTTTAACAGTGATTGCTAAATATAACATCAAAATATGCGGAGTTAATAAATCCCATCTTAACAAGAAGTCAAGTATTTTTGCCATGTTGTTCTAGTTAAGATGACAAAAATATTTTTCGTGATACATTTAACAACAATATTATATTACAACAATAGATGATATATTTAACAACAATATTTTGAGTTTGTGCAAATTTTTATTAACAAAGGACTGGATCTAACTCCCTGGAGAGCTGTTTGTATTAACATATTACAACAGAGATGAAGAACATTTAAGATAAGGTAATATAGAAGTCTAGGCATCTACAGGGCTTATGACTTGTCAATGGCTGGTTTAAGTGGCCACTTTACACACTGTGTAACATTCACCATTCTGCCCATATTTGAACATCTATATTCCTTCAATTCTTTAATCTGTTGATGTTTGTGAAGTTTAAGAGCTGAAACCTTCATTTATGCCGGTGAGATTCATCTAATTGAATTATTTCACCTACATACTAGGCAACGCCTGAAAATGTTATTTTTTCAATTTCCATACTTCTTCATGGACCAGGTGGATTTATCAACTTAAACCAGCCTTTGACAAGTCATAAGCCCTGTAGATCCCTAGACTTTTATATTACCTTTTCTTAAATGTTCTTCATCTCTGTTGTAATATGTTGACCATAAATATTACAGATCCCTCCTCTCTTACAATTTACAATACACCGCCAACACATGTTTGAAATAATTTGTCCCACTCTGTTTTATTAAAATATTATGTTTTGTATCTCTATTGACTTATTTTTAAAATTACACTTAAGATAATATTAAGTTTTATATATATTATCCTTATACAGTATAATATTTACCAGTCTGAAGATGCACATTAGAGGGTGAAAGCGCTAATTGGTCAAATAAAAAGGTGGAAGTGTACGAAATATTTTTAGTTGGTAACTTATTTTGAAATATAATATATGATATGATTAAAATGGAATTCCATCAAGAATTGTCAATAAATAGCTTAAATCAAATATTAGTGGGTGTTTTTTCACTGCAGTATTATTTCGCTGAAGGTACCCGGCTGCAGAAGGGTAAGGCCTTGCCTTCATATAAAAATTTATCCAGATATTTTTAAGCATGAGTCTTTTTATAAATCTATTATTACATAATTAATAACATTTGTGATATTACAAGCTATTCTATAATAATTTGATTAAATCTATAAATTCGTTGTACAAAATAAATAGGTTTTCTGAAAAGTTTTGACATGTTACAACGGTGATGGAGAATGTTAAAGAGGAGGCAATATGAAAATATACGCATTTACAGGGCTTATGACATGTCATTGACTGGTTTAAGTGGCCACTTTACACACTGTGTAACATCCATATTTCTTGAATTCTGCCATCGATATTTTTGAGAAGTAGAAAAGTTGAAACATTTATTGATGCGGGTGAGATTCATCTGACAACGAGAAAAATTGACGATTACACAGCGTGTAAAGTGTCCACTCAAACCAGCGAATGACAGGTCATCGGGTTGTACCAGTCTGACTTCATGCTGGGAACGCTTGGCTACAATAGTTTGGAGAAAAGAAGAAATGCATACTTGCTTATGTATTTTTTTCGATTGATCCGTGGTTTTACGATCAACATAGGTGAAATGGAGAGAATTCATCTCTATGTTCCTAATGACTACCTTAGACATAGACAGCTTCTGCTGTTTTATCTTCCTGCTTGCAGAATCAACCTGCCGATGGTAATGCCAGTAGGAAGAGCAATGTCTTTACTCAACCGTATCTCTTCGGATATCGACATCTTTCATATTAGTGCAAAAAAGTTCAGAGAGGATAGCATTCTTTCTCTATAATTGCTGGGTGTTTTTATTTCACCACTTTGTATATTTAAATTTTGTATTAATTTTTTCGTGTTATGTATGCATTGAAATATTTTGTAATGTACATAAACGTTTATAAAACCAATAAATTGAAATTGAAATCACAATCCCTGTAAATGCCTATACTTCAATATTCCCTACTCTAAAATGTTCCTCATCTCTGTTGTGATATTTTATTTCTAATATCTCCCTAGGGAAAGAAATTCAGCCCTTGTCCACAAACATTTAGACAAACTGAAAATATTGTTGAAAAGTTGAGAATTTAGTTTACTTTCCTTAGAAAATTTTCTGATTCCTTACTTCCGATTTCTGTCAGCCAAATCGCAATTTTTTTTTTCCATAACGTTGATTTTTCGGCTTTCAAACACGCGGTATCAGGTTATATAGATTAGGTGGGTTATACAGAAATGATTTTTTAATAACACTGTACATGGTGTTGATATCATAAAATCGTTTTTTGCTGCACTCCCGGTAGAGCACGTGACATTCAATCACCTGAGTGCTCCTATTTTTGTAAATATCTAGCATGATTTTTTTATACAACTGTATTCTTCATGCGCCTAGAAACGGATATTTACAGTTTACACGTGAAGCATATAAGATTCATTATAGTTTGCATTTTTAAAAGTTTGTCGATAGATTGCACAAATATATTGTACGTAAATTTTGTTCTGACGGTTTCAGTTTTTTGACAACACTTATTCATTTAGAATTGGGGTGACATCTTGACAAGATTTACTGACTACGTACTAAATACATTCTCGTATTCTACATTATCAATCATTCTATTCTGATGCAAACCACTTTATTGTGTAGTAAATTATATTGCACTCATGCTGAGATCAAATAAATTTAATTTTCTCACTTACTTAAACATTTTTGTCAGAAAAAGTATTAATAACAATAACTAGCAGGCAATAGTCAGCTATCGCCGATTGTTACATGCTGGGTAGATTGGATAATTTTAAACAAACGTAAAAGAGTGATTATTCTAATTATGTGCTCGAAATCTGTTAACTGTTAAGTTATTAGCGAATTCTCCATTCTGTTTGGATTTCCAAGAAATGCACTCCAAAGTAGCAGTATAAAGACGATAATTCTAATTTGGGATAATGATACCGAGAACGTTCAAGTGTAGCATACTGGATTCCAGACAATACCTAAATAACATTGTTTCGCGAACAGATAATGTTCATATTTACGAGCACATATTTAATTATCGCTTGTCTTGTGGTTTATAAATCCACCCTCCCCGGTGATGTGTAGCTAGTACACATTGCGTCTAATAGGTTTATATTTTCAGTATTCCTCCATTACACATTTACGTATCGACTGAAATAATTTGTTATTAAATAAAAAGTACTTATTAGGCACAAAATAGCATTTTATCGGAAATCGTGGATAAATTACAAATATCATCAAAAGTATACTCTCAGTCAGTCACGTAGTCCAGTACTATATAGCTACTTAGTAGCTCTCGGGAAGTTGGCGCGGGTGCACGTTTCGCCCGAGTCGTTAGCGACACCCAGTTGTTTTTTCATGTTTTCAGCAGTTAGATTTGAAATATTATCACCTTTGAATTAAATAATGGTTAATAAAAGCCATTCCCTATAAAAAATTCCATTTTTCCCTTTTTAAATCTCTTATTTTTTATGTGTAGTGACTACACAGAACCGTAACGCGTGGGTGTATTTAGGACAGTAGGGGAAAGGTTAATCAAATCATTTCGTAAATTCGATTTGATAAAAATATTGATTTAAAAATACTTTCATGGAGATACTTAATGTGAATATATTAATTAAATTATTTTTGGTAGGATTAAACTTTAACCGTTCTGAATTTCCGGTAGTAAATATAAAATTCAATATATTATCGAATGATTTCACACTATGAGATAGAAATAGATCATGATAGTAATAATATTTTCAAAAGTTTGTTATAAAATTAAAGTTTGCATGAAATCTCATTGAATCGCGGAGATTCCTGAAATTCGTTCGCCAAAACAGTTAGTTGTTCGCCAAACATTTATTTCTCGACATTTCTTCCCAGAGACAATGAAACATATATTTATTTCATTCTTATGAACTAACCATTGCTTTTTTTATTTTTTTATTAATAAAACATATACTACATAGGTATAGTTGATATTACTCCCGGGAGTTATTAAAAAAACTCATTTGGGACTGTGCATTAAAAGAAAACATTTTTGTGACAATACATAATATCATACATAGTTAATACATCCGAAATAGTAAGAAATCATAATATTAGAAACAAAAAACACAGAACTTTACACAATCTATATAAATTACATTAATAACTTTCACTATCAAAAAGATTTAAGTTATATTTTTTAATTGCGACACTTTTGGTTTTGCTATTCGACTTTTCGTGTTTTAGCTCATCGGGCAGTTTATTAAATTCGAAATGGCTAATATTTCGCAGAGACCTTTTGCCAAACTTCGTTGAGCTAAACTTAGATACATGAAGATTCCCTGAGTTAGGGGTATTGTAGTTGTGAATATCATGACCAAATGTGTATTTTAAATTTGTGTGAGCAGAAAAGTATTATTATTATTTATCTAAATACCATAAATTTTACGCTGTTTAAGTACCTAAATGTAGGTATTTTTTACATTTTTTGTTGTTGGGGATATCAACAGTAACACAAACTAAAAGTGTAATAAACAAAATACACGGTGAATAAAACCAATATCAGATATTCACTGAAGTAGGTACATGCAATATAAATATGTTCTTATGATGTTTCTTAGTGTGCGTAGATGCGTGTTATAGATTGATATAGGGTGATGGAGTGTGTGAGTGACTGTTATAAGGGTGTGAGGGTGTACATATGTGTGTATATTAATGTGCAAGTATCAAAAAGATAATCATTCATATGAACCTGAAAAAGTTCTAAGTATGGTAAAAAAACATGTTTTTTAAAATTCGCACTTTGAATTTAGTTTTTTTGCAATCAGAGGCGCCATCAATGTCAATATAGCAAAAGTTCGAATTATACTTTGAGGTAAACGTATGAACGGAGAGTTCTGGGTAGTTTGTAGCACTAACTATGCACAACACTCTTTCGTCTGTCGTTCTTGTTCAAATTATAATTATTTTTTTTCATCTGTTGATATATTTAACATGCCCCTTAATTTATTGCAAAATAAATTACGACTTATTCTATCTGACTGCGATACACTCTCACTTCCTTTTTAATGATGGACACGCTTACACACATCTTAACACTTTACACAAACACACCCTACATAACACAAATACACACAAACACACCCTACATTTCTTGGTTTGAAACTTCGCTGGTTTGTCTTTCAACCTTATCCTGAATATGTCATTTAATCATTGTTAACTGAATGGATCTATAAAATAAATAAATAGTTTCTACGACCGTCCAGCACATGAAAGCAATTAACAATGCGAAATTTCGAAGTTCCTACGTTATATTGAAAATGTTTGTGCGATGACCAACTGAACGCTCCTAAAAAAATATTATTGTTGTATGTCGCAATGCGGCCATTAAAAATAGATTTTCCCGTGAACTCGAAATATTGTGAATCAAGAGTACTGTAAAACTAGTATATTCACCTTACATGTGACAGTAATGATTTGAATGCAAATAATGAAATATATCTGCAAAGTGAAATATGGTTAAGACAGGAAAAAAACGTTTATGAAACTCAAAATTAAAACCAGGTCACTTACATGTTAAAAGGAACTTGCTTTCTCTGGACGAGAGCCAACACAACTTTTTTCACAACACTTCCCTTTTCACAAAACTACAAATAAAGAAATTAATAAGTTACCACTTTTAACTATAAACACTGATCATTATTTTTCAACGGTGAAATACACTTTGAAGTTCTTACACCAGATGTTCGCATAATGCTATCACTTTAAGCAATAATAAACATACCGTAATAATGCACGTGTATCTTAAACATTTCAGTAAACAATCTAACACAGCCAATGCAGTGCGACACAAAAATTAATGGGTAACGTGGAAAACTGAATAAACCATAGATAACTTTTGATTCAATAAAATAGATTGGGTTTCTCTACTGACATTTCTTGGTGGAACTGCATTTTAACTGTAATAAGTTAAATGAGTTGTTTAGTTATTACCTATTTTAATATTTAAAAGTTCCCCAGTTACCGAAAACGTAAGATTTTGTTTGATATCCTACCAGTCTGACAACGTCGGTCGTGACGAAACCGGGTCACTGGTGAAGAGTTTAAAATAAAAAGTGCTCAAAACTATAAAACGAATATGACTTTTTACAATTACTATTGTAAATTTACACTAAAAATGTATTATGTAACTTAGTAGACATTATAATAATAAATATGTACATCTCCCCCCCCCCCCCCCTCCTTATCCTCTCTTCAAGCATTTTTGTCCTTATCCCGCCCAATTTACAGTAACTTAATGTTCTTAAAATATTAAAAAAATCTTTGATTATTGAGTACTTGAAAATAACATTTTTATATGTATAAATTATATGTATTTATTTGATATGTAATATATATATTCTTTACTAACTTTGTATACTATGTGGAAATCTGTTATTAGTTCTGAGTTTATACACTAGATCTGTTTGTTTACTAAAAATATGTATGTAGAACTGTTGATTTCCCTAATAAAATAAAAATAAATAAATAAATAAAATAAATACTAATGTAAATTAATTGTTAAATTACTTTTATTTAAATACCGATAATGTACTTAATCAATACTGTTGAAAATTTATATTGACTGTTTTCACAAATTTCGTTTATATATTCTTATTTTCTGTATACAATATATGTAAAAACTGTTGTTCTTATCCCAAATAAAAATAAATAAATACAAAGAAACGAAACAAATTATCTATTATTTATTTTAAAACCAAAATAAACAGCTTAAAGGTTTTTTTGTGAATGAAAGTTAATTAAATAATGCAAACAAAATATTTTTAAAACGTAGTCACTAGAGACGAAAATGAAATAATTTATTTAAACAAACGTTACATCTACAGGCAAGGTACGAAATATAATAAATCTCACTTATTTAAAAACATATTGAACTAAAACACACATGGTTTATTATCAACTTGATGAACGTCATTTCGAAATGTCAGATTTGTTCAAAAACCACAGATAGATTTAAACAGTGCTGCCATCACGTAGAGTTTTTCAAACTTCGACGACAGGTACCGCATGTGTCCGCCAAGTTTCTCGTATGTATGTGGGTAACTTGGTCAACGATGTGACTCGGTCACACGGTGTGTTCACAACTGGCGTCGGGACGCCCAGACACCCTCACAGGCGTCGGAAATAAAAGTTACGATAAGAAATGAAAAGTTATCATGTTTTAAAAGTTTTTAACAGGAAAAGCTTTCTCTCCACACACCCGAAAACGTTTTAAAGACCGAGGGTCTTTTTTTCGAGTTAGTTTTTCAATGTTCAACTTAACTCTACTGCTTTCATTGTATTTTTTGTATTTTTTATGTATTTTTTACATGCAACGGCGATGTTTTAAAAAAATATATATTTTCATAAAGAAAATTTAATTTAACTTTATAGAATATTTGAAGTTAACTCTTTTAAATTCCCATTGTAATCCCAGGACTATATTGCAAATTTACAGAAAGTCACAAAATTGCGTTTATTCTAATTCCTTCAAAAAAATACTTTTCCATATTGTAGTATTTATTATATATTTAACATTGCATTTTTATGAGTTATGCAGATAATTAGGGATTTGACATACTTTACCTAAAATATTTGTTCCCTTTTCTTATTATTCTTATCTTGAAATCAATGCGACCTGTCCTAGATCTATTGTAGCTTGGCCCCGTAAATTAGTTTTCTTTTCCTCCAAGCCCAGGTCCTTAAAGTATCGGGCTATTATTTAGGGGGCGAACGCTCTCACATCCTCAGGTATAACCAGTGGTCCCCAGAATATGATTGATATAAAGTATAACATTCACTTTAAATATGTATATGTAGATGTTTGATCTTTTACACTGCATAACCAACTTCTCTCAGAAATGTTGATCGAACAAAATTATCTCCTTTAACTTCTTTTAAATGAAAAGTATCGAATCCAAATTGTACAGAAAATATTAAAAAGCCATCACTAACTCCTGACCCCCGAAAGCTTTAATATTTATACATCACACAAGCTGCTCTAAATCGAGACAGTCTATAACAGCTGGACCAAGAGTTATTTCCGGAGAAGCTTTAAGAATCTCCTGGCGCCATATTCACTAAAAATTTAACCGCTGATAGATATTTTTTTTATAGATTATTGAGCTTTATTTTTTATTGTACCTATTGAATAATTATACAAAAAAAAAAACATCACCTGAAAATTTATAATTATTTTTTGTTAATTTTGATTCATTGAGTAATTCCACAAAGATAAATACTCCTTAAAAAAACATATTTGTAGATATTCGTCGATGCAATTTCGCATGAGTAAATCTTAAATTACAGAATTATAGAGAATATGTAGATTTACATTTGACATTTGAGTGTTTTTTTTATTTATTATTTCTTGTAATTTAAATTTATTCCATTATTAAATAGACATTATTCGCAAAAGTTGGGAAAGGATTATGAAATACGTCTGTCTATTTTGCTATTTTGGCAGTATATGTTATATTCCCGACACATGCCAGAGATGTATAGTATGTTGCATTACTTGAAAATAAAGGCAGTTTTAATATATAAATCCCGGTGCCTAAATGTTCTCAATCCCGCATTTATTTTTATTCGTATTTACTTCATAGTTTATTAGTTTGAAAAAATTTATATCAAAAACGACACGGCGTTGAGTCAAGAAATCAAAATAAAAAAGAGTTGGAAGTTTCACGTAATTTGGATGTTGGTTAGAAATTAAAATAAATTATATTAACTTTCATATTATTATTTTTGTACCATGCCGGCCAAGAGGTTAATAAAGATAGAGCTTAGAACACCGAGAATAAAGAAAAATATATATTGTGATCTCACTGGGAATCGAACATGAAACCTTCTGTACTTGAGGCAAGTAATCACACACATATAAGACATGTATAGTCAAATAATCAACAGTACGTAGTATCAGATGTATTTAAGTGAAAAAAGCTATGAATGCGTGTCAAGGTAGACGCGTATAAGGTTCCGTCCTCTCTGGAGAAATAAAGTGATTGTAATAGTAATTGTAAATGACATTTTATAAAATGTTATTAAAAATGTATATATAACCGGTAGACATAAAAAAGTCGGTAAGTGGTTATATACAAATATTTAATAACATTTAATAAAATGTTTGACCACAAAGTAAATGCTTTAAATATTAATAAAATAGTACTGTTTACGTGACAATAACTATCAAGGTATTCGCAGATACAACCACAACATGTTATTGTGTCTAATCTGAATAATTTATTTTATTTATTCATTGTTTATGTTTAATTTACTTCTATTTCGATACCATATCGTCACCCTAACTTGTAAAACTCGAAGTCCACAAATTACGTTTTGGCGTTTTCTGATATTACTTCAAATAACCTATGTTTGTAGTTATGTATTTTTATTTATTTTTAATATCGAAAAAAAAAACTTCGCTATAATTTGTTACTAACGTAAAAACTGTTCTCCCCTGTTCAGGGATACAAATTTGTTCAAATGTAGGTTTTGGGACTTACGAGTTTTACAAGCCGACGATACAATCTTTTAAAGAAAATATTCGTTTCAAAGTTTCGGAGCTCAACTGTTCCTTTGCTGAGCGGACAAACAAACTTCAAACTAAATATTCTTAAATATTTTTTTTCCACAAAATCTATGTTGGTATTTACATAAATAGTAGCTTTTAAAAGATTCTCGGGACGGGACATTTGGATCGAAGAATACTTTCATGATTGAAAATTTTTAGTATTTTATTTTTTATCTTACCTTTACATCCTCAAAACTATCGATGAAAGTTTCACCATTTGTTTTCATCTCATGCAAATAGGTGTTGATATTGTTTTTATTTATTATTTTTTTATTATTTTTTTTATTATTTTTTTTTATTATTAATAAAACATATAATGCAAAAAGTACATATTATACTCGCAGGAGTTATTAAAGAAACTCATTTAGGACCGTACATAAAAAAATACATTTTTTTGACAATATATAATATCATACATATTAATACATCCGAAATAGAAAGAAAACATTATTGTGAAAGAAACATAAAGCACAATACTTTACACTATCTATATTAATTACATTGATAATTATCACTATCAAAAAGATTTTAGAAATATTTTTTAATTGCGAAACTTCTGGATTTTTTATTCATTTTTTCGTGTTTTAGCTCATTGGGCAATTTATTATATTCAGAATGGCCAATATTTTCCAAAGACCTGCTGCCGAACTTCATGACAAAGTTGGCATTTACTGTTTATTTGTAAAAAAATAATAGTTTGTTTTGTAAATAATTTTTATTATAATATACAAAATAACATTTTAAGCATCCGATGACAAATAGTTCATGTAGCAGATTATTAAGACAAAAAGCTTTTGCGTTTTTGTAAATGTTATTGTTTAGTAAAGTTTTCTTTTTCTTATCTTTTATCTATACTTGTACCAAACCAAAAAAAAATAGACACGGTGTGAGGAATCGATTTAAAAAAATAAACATCAGTATTAAATTGGATAATGTTGTTATGTGTATATTTTTATATAAAGCAGCTAAAAACACGATTATTTAAATAGATATGTTTTGACATCATTTGTGATCATTAGTTTGTTAGTTGACAAAAATTTAAGTCGTTATGTTTCAGTGAATCGGGATTCCTTAGTGATAGAGCTTATTAAGTTGTAGCAAAATATTGACGCTGATGGTAATGTTTATTGTTTTAACCTGATGTAGTGAGATGTTTGTTTTTGCACGCGAGTGAGTTAATTTCACACCAACAGCATAAACCAGCTATGGTCAGTTGGTAAAAAATATTGCATAAATTTATATCAAGGAAATATTGAAAAATTTCTGGCCAGGCGACTATGGAAGGTCCCGATAGAATGCCCGTACGAGGTTTTCGTGTAACCTAAATTACTTAAGGCTGTAGTCAGATAAAATGCACGAAAAATGAGGAAATCATACGATTTTTCCATTTTAAAACGAATGGTTTTTTTTTTATTAGGGCAATAATAATAAAGAAAAAAACACAAATTAGACAAAAAAAATATTTTTCAAAGGTATTTCTATTTTAAATATACTTAAAAGTTTTATGTATATAAAATATAATTACTTTTCGACCGGCAGATTACGCCATTTCACATATAGACTAAACTTTGGTATCTCGATTCTCATATAAAGACTAAGTATTGAACTAAAATTTGTTCGAATGATTTGAAGATAATAAATTGGACATTAAAAATAGCGACAGCAAAATCTTTAATTTTTGTTTTTAAAAAGAAATACAAGCATTTTAAATCACACAAATTTTTAGAACATTTTCTTTTATTTATACGTAAAATTATGCCTTCGGTAAAACTTGAAAAAAAAATAGTTGTTGAAATATTTTAGTTGAAACCTTTTTTTATAGAACTGTATTCTCCTTTTTTTTAAAGAAGATAATTCTGGTTGTAATATTCGATTTCTAACAATATCTTATTTAGGTTTTTATTTACCTTTATAGTACCGGTAAAAGCCGGTAAGTCTAAATTTGAAATGGCGTAATCTGCCTGTCGAAAAGTAATTATATCTTAGTTATATAAAACTTTTAAATATATTTTTAAAATTAAATTTTGATTATTGCTTTTATCTAATTTACGTTTTCATATTTTTTATTTTGCGCGATTTAAAAAAAATATTCGTTTTAAAATAGCAAAATCGTATGATTTCCTAATTTTTCGTGCGTTTTACCCGACTACAGCCTTAATACCGAGAACCCGTACGATGTTTGCTCGGAAATATTTTTCGCATATAGCTCCAAGAAAGATTCAACGTCTTGGATGAACATATTACATTTTCTAAAACAATGTCCATGTTTAAGATAATCATCCATAACTGGGTTCTCTCGACCAGAGACCAGTAGATAAGATTTCTACGGGAGTAAATTTATAGAATCTATGCTCCTATGCTGTCTTCATTATTTATTACCCGTATACTCGTGTATATATATCTTTTTTTTTAAGTTTCTACAATGTTTCGAGTTTGTCCAAATTTTTGTAGACAAGGACTGGATTCAACCCCCTAGGGAGCTGTTAATATCAACATATTACAACAGAGATGAAGATTTCATGCATGTGAACATCATCTCTAGAGTAATATGATAATTGATTATATTTTCAAAATCAATGTGGATATTGTGGAGAAATATTTTCATACATAATTTAAAAAATAAAAATGATAAAAAAATACGTGTACACAAAAATGCGCCATGTTTGGCCTTGATAATTGCGTCGTCAAGATTCGCGACGATGTTCTATTTAAATTTTAACGGTCACAAAGTTCAAAATTTAACCGAATCGTGAGGTATTAGGGGCGTGGCCAATGCAATGTACCGTTTTTGAGGGAATTTAAAATTATTTATTAAAAATATTATACGTACCTACTTTAATTGATTAGTGACACGGTTTATAGAGACACAACTAAGAACGACCCATGCCTATGAACCTGCCCCGACTCGTTAGAAAATCCGAGTTATTTTTTTTAAATATTTTTTTATTCTACTAATAAGCACATTTTTTTTACATTACAGTATTTCATAGACCATAGACCTTTATTAATTTAAAAGTTCAAAACAAGTTATGATTCCCTATTATTAGGATTTTTGCGCAAGATTAGACTGTTGGTATTATAGGGACGACTAAGGTTTTTGCATCATATTGGATTAAACAGATGTATAAACTAGTACTGCATATTTTTATTCCTTCAAAAAAATGTATTTAAAATAAATCTGACTGTGTTCACATCAATTTGCATAATACATATACGCGTGTCTGAGTCAAAGCAAATTCATTTTACAATAACATCTCGGTTGAGATAATATATCTATTACTTATTATAGTTACCGATCAATTGAGATATAGATATATTTATTTCCATGTTAGTCTTCAAAAATTTGGACAAACCCACTCAACATATTGTCAAATAAAAAATGTTGATTTGTTTAGATCGTTTAATTTATCACTGAAATATTTACATTACAGAATAAACATACATTATTTATTGTACTAAAATAATACTATAACACAGTTTATGTTACTTTCATGATCGTCGATGTATCGTCCAAGTTGTCTGCTAATAATACTATAAATTATTTCCTAAAACGAGACATTCTTCGGTGATGCGTAAAAAGACTATATAATAATGATGCGCTGGGAAGTATCAGGCACTAGCTGGAATCACGAACAATTCTGTGAAAAAATAGACGTATTTATGGTTAAAAATTCATTTTTTTAAATTGAAAAATGGTATTCAAATAATAATCGTAAAGAGAATAATTACTATAAAATATATTTAGATTTTTGACTTAGCCGCTTTTATGAGAATAATTAATATTTAATGTATTATGAGAACAACTAATATTGAACCATGTGCTGGATAAACATATAAAGTTCTCCAAAACGAAAGTCATTTTTAGAACTTTACAAGTTGCAATTTGCGAGACATTGCACAGATTTATATAATACTAAGCGTGTTGTCCAGATGTTTATGTAGTAATTTATATTTTTAGTATTCTCTTTTTTATTTGATTTTATATTTTTTTAAAACCAACATATTATGATTTTTGACAGAGCCAGTTATGAAAACAACCAATATATTATGATTTTTGTCGTATCGTAAGAACAACCGATAAAATAACCGGGGGTATACTGACAAACAGCTTTAACTCTCAAATCCCTGTTTTGAGAAATCAAGCATTTAAGTTTTGTTTCAATTTTACTCTTTTATATCATAATTAAATATACAAAGTAAGATGTTAAGTGCTCATTAAAGAGCATATTTTTAATTTTTCCGTTTCTAAATTTTATATTGAGTTATTTAAAGCTGTTTGCCTGATTAAAATACCGGGTATACGACTTAACCATAAATTTATTTTGAAAACTACAGATATATGAAATTTAATATGGCTTAGTGTATTTTGACAGTTTGTAGAGCGTTAAAAACGTTACAAAACTGCATCATTAAGTCAAATCCGCATATTTTCGAGTTAAAGGTTTACCAGTATACCCACGATATTATAATTTTTGTCGTATCCAGAAAAACCAACATAATGTTATGAGCAAACCAACATAATATTATATACAGAGCCGGTTATGAGAACAACCAATGTATTATGATTTTCAACATATCCGGTTACGAAATTTTACAAAGCGCCTAGTAAATGATAATTGTCCACAACTGATAATGAGAAAAATAGAATCCTAGATCGAGATGTGTTCTTACCAAGCTCCATGCCCCCCGCCCAGTGGGACCAGCAGGGGCCCCCGGTGGGGGCGGCGGGCGCGGCCTCCGCCCCCGCGCCCTCCCGAGGCGGGACCCGTCCCCGCCCGCAGCCGCGGCCGCCCGGGCCCCCGTCTGGGCCCCGCCGACGCGACGCCTATGGATATAGGCGCGGAGGGCGACTCCGCTTGAGACGTAGACGGACCTGAAATAATATATGTTTGTACAAATGCAACAAAGACGATGAAAAATAGTAACAAGGCAACAGGGAAAATTACATTAAACAGTCCTCAGCAGAGCAGGTTATCATATTAAGGAGGACTCTTGAATTAATTTGGTATACAATGTTTCATATCATCATCATCACGCCCTAATTTGCGCCCGAAGGTGCATTGGACACTGCATTAGTACTCTAATTGCAGCGTATCTTGATTATTTTTGTTACATGGAAGGAAAAGAGGTCCAGTCCAGGAACAATTCAATAATGCAGTGTAGAACCACCTTTAAAAGTAGGAGTTCGCGTCCACCCTGACAGAAATCGAACGTAGGACCTCGAGCGTGATAGGTAAACGCGCCATCCATTAAACTACGAGGTGGACTTTTTTCCATTCGATTTCCTTTTTTAAGATTTTTACCAGAGAGCAGCCATCGAGTCGAAAGCACTCGTCCAGGATTCTGGTTCTATTTCACACACAGAACTGTGTTGTTTATCCGCCTGGACAGAGGCCACATGATATATCTAGTAACTATAAATGATAATAATAGAGCATTGAATTTCAACGAATCTCGGTCGTATTTTACAACGCCACTCCATTGTCTATGAAATATTTATGTCGGTTCAATTTCCGGCAAGGTTGATATAAAATATTTATTTAAAGGGATTTTTTTACACTGGAATATTTCATAGTCGTTGGATTGGTGCCTGAAGCGTAAGACCGATCATCTTACCTTCATGTAACAAAAATATATATACGGTGCAATTGGTGTACCAATGCACTGCCCTCTGCACCATTAAGTGGGGAAAGGGAATGATGATGATGAAATAATATAAATTACAATTCTTCCTTTTTCAAGTCCGCTCTGGAGTGCAGCATGAGGACATCACCAGACGCCTCCAGGAGACCCTATCGTCAGCCAGCACCAGCGTTGCCAACTCTACAGATTTTTCGGAAGATCGGTAGGATTCAATGGTTATTTTTATGACAAAATACCAGCTATCCCATCCCCCGCCGCTCATTACGATTTTCGAACCGATTGTGATACGCGGAACTGTTTCCTATAAAATAATATTTTTTGTAAAACTGTTTCACTTGATAACGAATCTACCGATTTATTTTTCTGAATCTACCAATTCTAGCTTGTGATGGAAGTTGGCAACTCAGACCAGCATTCTCGCCTCCTTTCACGTGTATCCCGCGTCCCTAAGTTCTAACATTCGTTATCAAATGGGTAATAATGACTCCAATATTTCATAATCTGGATTAGAAGCGTAATACTTGTCACAATCTTGCCTTTGTGACGAGTAATCAAAATACGCCTGCATTGGTCTATTAGCGTAGTGCTTGCTCTATGCAACATGAGATACATATAAGGAAATGTTGATGGTGACGTTAAATATATTTTTATTTGTAGAAAAACGAAAGGAATCTTACCAGGAGTGGCTGGAGGAGTCCTGCCGGGTCCAGCGCGCCTGGAGCCTCGGGGCCGCCCTCTACGGGCCCCTCTGCCCGGGGTGCGTCGGGGCCGCATGCCAGAAGCTCCGTAAGGAGACGGGAACGATACTA
This sequence comes from Micrasema longulum, assembly GCF_059751315.1. NCBI lineage: Eukaryota > Metazoa > Arthropoda > Insecta > Trichoptera > Brachycentridae > Micrasema > Micrasema longulum. The sequence goes on along the minus strand of NW_028279986.1, from coordinate 70,314 downwards.
AAACAAAAGTAAATATCCTAATTAGATACAATTCAAATGCGAAACGTTCTAATAACTGAAAAACATGGCAAACTGCATTCTAATAAATAAACTAAGTTCATTTTAGCTTAGTTTTTTTATTTATTTGGAATAATTGTTCACCAGTGACTGGGGTTTCGTCGTGACAGACACACACACACGTATGTATGTTTTTTTTAAATACATAGTTTAATTTATTTTTTGCACCAAACATTTTATTTTATAACCTGCCTCACTACGTAACCCTATTTCGAAGGAGAAGTTCATTTTTTGGTTGAGTCAATGGGTATTCAATACAACACACTATAAATATAATACATAATTGCATAAAAAAATGTTTTTAACACCTGCTTTTTTGGATCAACATTTGTTGCAACAGAGAAGGAAAACATTTTTAAAAAGGAAAAAATGGAAGTCTGGGCATTTACAGGGCTTATGACCTGTCATTGGCTGGTTTAAGTGGCCACTTTACACACTGTGTAACATTCACCATTCTGCCCATGTTTAAACATCCAGATTTTTCAACTCTTCTATCTGTTGACTTCTGTGAAGTAAAGGAGCTGAAACCTTTATCATGCCTGTAAATACACACTTTAATATTTCCTTCTCAAAAAAAATTTCCCTCTCTGTTGCAACAATTTAGATCTAAATAACTCCCTAGGGAGGAAATCTAGCCTGTCTGCAAACATTTGGACATACTCAAAACATTGTTGAACCTGCTTTTTTATAGTGAAACACATCGAAATTCATAACTCCACTTTTATTAGGGCTAATGTGGTGCATATTTTGCTAAAATTTTGTACAAGTATATAATGCCACATTTGTATTCCATCAGCAATACTACCAATACTCCTAATCCCTAGCGTCCATGAGTGGTCTCTTAGGCCCCGCGAGCCCTGGGCAATGTGGCCACTGGCATTAACATCAGCGCCATAGCAGAAAGGGAGAGGATGAATGGCGAGTGTCCAGCGCTATAAAACGGGACCCCTTCAGACAATGGTAGGTAACCCCGATATAAAATTCCACCGAAGGCAACGGGAAACCTATTCGGTCAACAATTCCCGGGGACATCAATATGGAGAGCTTTCTCTCAAGTTGTTGTCAACGCCAGGAGGACCTGAGATGATACGTGAAAAATAAAAATTTATGGGACTTTAAGGTGAATTTCCTGTGTGCAAACAAAATCTTAAAATAACTAATAACAAACTGCTGATACGAGCGGGGATAAAATCGCTGAGAAACGCGGAATAAGTATATGACCTCAAGATTCCACTAGGAAGTAAAATAAACACTGGACAATAACTATATAAAAGTGGTAGCATCTTTAGCAAGTCAGTTCCAGTATGTAGTTAGTTTAGTAAGTCTGTCAATAAGTCATAAAATCAGTTTTATCATGTGCTCAGATAATTCAGTACTTACAAAGTTACTAACTAGCGTGAAACGTTTACGTAGTTACTGTTCTTGTTACTCTGTTTATACGACATGTAATGAACACGTATGATCGTTTTCTTCTGTCACCTCTATCTGGATAAAAGCATGCATCAAATCCTAAAAATTCCTAAAATAATTTATTTTTCATTTATTAAGTCTCCCACCGGTCTGCCGATGTCGGTCGCTACGAAAACCGATCACCAGTGAACAATTTTAAATTGAAAATAATCAAAACATAAAAGGATAATTATAAATAGCGTGTTTGAATGCAGGACTAAAACACAAGCTTGAATAATTGTGGTTGATGTAGAAACATCTTATCCTAAAAAAAAGTCAAAAAGTCAAAGCTATTTTTTAATGACCAATGCAAATGAAATAATTAGACGATTCTAACAAACTGCATAAGAAATCGGTCCTTTTCTTTTCGTGTATGACGAACCTCAAAAACACATTTGCATGTTTATAATGATATTTTTACATTAACGGAATCCGTGTATTGAATTTGCACGGTGCGCAAAAAAGCGTCTCAAATCAAATGCGTGAAATCAAAACATTTTAAAAAGAGCGAAATATGCACAAAAACCAGACAACATCTGCAAGAAAAAAACAAAAAAGACATCTGCTTTATTCATTATCCCTAATAGACCGAAGTTGCATAAAATATATAACAACTTCTAGGCCGGAACAAGATGTGTGACGTAAGGAAGTATAACTAATCAGTAAAAAAAATCAGAGCGCTCTGATTTTTACAGACAAATTTAAAACATATGCAAGATATTTAGGTAGAGTACAATGTGCTATGTTTATTTCCCAATATTAGTTTTTTGTTGCATCTATCTATGTAGGTAAACCAGTACCAAGATAGATGCAAGTTGTATCTGTATGGTGTGATGATGTGATGTATGGTGATCACTCGTTAAGTAAATTATTTGTTTACATACGGAAACGGGGATCATTCGAAATATTAACTGATGATTTTATTTTTTAAGTAGTGGATTTTTTTTAAGAAATCGACTTTTTACGAGGAAAACCGAGAAAGACATGGCAAGTTCAAATCCAACAGATACTTGAAGATGGACATGTCGGGAGCAGGAATAATCGGCGTGCGTGCATAGGAAGGTATATTAATGTAGAGGAAGCGAGGTTTGTATGCAAAGACAGAGTGAAATGACGTTGTATCCTTTCCGCCTACCCCTTTGGAAAAACAGCGTGATGGCTAGTTGCTATATTCTAAATCGACCTTTGAATGCTTATATAAAAAAATATTTGGTAATATTTAAACAATGTTACGAATTGCAATGGTAATTGTATTTTACTCATCCTTTCACAAAAATTTTGTGTCCAGGCGGATAAAGAATACAGTTACAGGAGTGAAATAGAACCAGAACCTTAGACGAGTGTTTTAGACTCGATGGCTACTCTCAGATTAAAATCCTAAAACAAGAAATCTGGTGGAGAAAAGTCCGCATCGTATTGTAATAGTTTGCGCATTAGGCTAACACGCTTGAGATCTCGGGTTCGATTCGTGGCAGGGTCAACGAGAAGTACTTGTTTTAAAAGTGGTTTAACGCTACAATATTTCACTGCCCCTTTGACTGGTAAGACGGTACCTGAAGCGTAAGACTGAAAACCTTACCTTCCTGTAACACATAATCGAGATACACTGCATGTACTTTTCCGATGCAGTGCCTGCGCTACGCACCATCAGGTGCAAATATGGGGGTGATGATGATTTACAAAAAAACTACATATTTACAAACAACCAAACAAAATTTCCTGCATACTTGACAACGGCTATGCTAAAACATTTAGAAAGGTAAGGTATATTTATTTTCACGTTTTTTGACTAAGCGTCTATACGATGGAATATAATTTGTATTGTAATAAGTTTATGTAGAGACAATATTTAGATTACACGTTATATTATAGTCTTTTTACAAAAAAATAATATAAAGGGAAATTTATTGGTCAATATTATTCTCAAAAATATTTTCCCTCTGTTGCAATAAATTTCCATCCCTAGGGAGTGAAATCTAGCATTGTATATAAATATTTGAGCATAGGCAAAATATTGCTAACATACACACTGGAGCTTTCGCCCATCCGTATATTGTTGCTAATTGATATTTGGATTAGCGTGTCGTAGTGTATGCGAATAGCAAAAACAAGTATTATAATAGATGAATTTCAAAACCAAGCGGAGTGGAAAATGATTTTCGCAAGCTGTTATTGTTTTCGCGAAGTCAATAAAAACTATCCTCACATCGTTGGATCACTATAAACCAATTAGCGGAGCAGTTATCCGTTATGAATCTGCCCAAAGCGCCTATTAATTTGACCACAGAGCGGATTAATAGCTTTTACGACTGACTTCAATCAGAAACGCTTTTGATGAAATCGAACGTTTTGTGAGATAGAAAATGGTTTAGTTTAATTATTAATTACTAGATTTTGCCCGCGGCTTCGCTCGCGCGGTATTAGGTTATTAATTAGTCGTGTCGTTTATTAATAAAAGTCTTGCGGTTCCTCAAACGGAGACAATTTTTGCCCAAAGACAATACGGGACATCGATGCTACAATAGCTACCTCAAGAGATTACTAATTCTTCCATAAATAAATTCCAAGTTGAAGTAAAAGAGTGGCTCCTCAGAATCGGAAGAAGTCAACTGGACGAGGTTTTAATGAGAATTTAATGCTGCATTCAATAATCAATATATATATTTCATTTATTTAATATTTTTTTCTTTCTTATTATCTGTAATTTTTTTTTCTTAGTTTTAGTTTTTGGAATAAAAAGAGTTATTTTTCAAATATTAAATAATTTTGATTGAATTTTATTTATTCGTTTGATATATTTTATTTTTAATTTTTTAACTTTATATTAACTTCATAAACGTTTGAGATATTTTACTTTTGCAATTTCTTCAATATTATTACTATTAGTATTGTTATTATAACATTACATGTAGCCGTAGAAAATGAATTTTTGCATCTAGTGAAGCTTTTTAAAAATATCTTGCAATTTTTACATGTCAAACACAGATTTTGTATTGCAAGTATGGAAGCATGTACTTTCATGTGTTTGCTAATAAACGCCGTATTTCAGCACTGACCTGAAAAACTGAAATTATATATTTCATCGGTATTGAAAGTAGGTTGGTCTTTCAACTGTCACTGTGAAAGAAATACGACGATCCGTTAGTATATAATGACGTAGCATCGTTATTCAGTTAAAAAATCTAAAATACTACTCCAAAAGACTAGTGCTGAGACTAGTTTACTTGGGGCTAGTTGATCCAATTATTCAATATGGATTAATAATATGGGGACTTAGTTTTAAATCTTATACGGAACGTCTTGAACTTACAGGTACAAATCTTAAAAGTTATCGTACCTGTAAAAATAAAGAATGAGGCAAAAGACAACAATAAAATATTATTTGATTTTGTTGACGTTTTGTCAATTAACAAACAGTGTCAGTATAAGATAGTGACAGATCATTTCCTCGATTGCAATTTTAAATCTAAAATAAACCACCAGATCATGACCCGACAAGTATCGGCACAGCGGCTGATGGTACCACGACAGAAAAACTACTATGGTGACAGAACAATGGGTAGTGTAGTACCAAAACTGTACAATTTAATACCAGCTAAAAATCGTGAAGAAAAAAACCTAATTTCATTTAAAAAAATAGTCAAAAAACTATTAAACAGCAAGTGAAACTTAAGTGTATAAATATATTTTATTCTTCAATTATTATTAAACTATGTACTTACTTATAAATTTATTAAAAAATGTAATGTAACCCGCAGACAAGCTTCCGGTTTGCGGGAACAAAAATACAATTATGTATGTTACTTATTTGTTAAAATGAATAAAACTTTAAAAAAATAAATAAAAAAAAACAAAACAAACCAAACTTACCATAGATATAGCAAGTCAATTATAAAAATTTAAAGAATTAATTTCAAATTAATTATTTTTGACATCCCAACTTACCAACTAATTTTCTAATAGTGTTGCTGATTTTTACTTTATATCATATTTTTTCTAGTACACTTTTTGTAATTTTCGGGATAAAGTAAGTAGCCTATTTTACTTCCCATCTCACCGGCCATCTCTACGCAAAGTCATTCGATCGCTCTATTGAGACTTCAAGAATACGCAAACAAACATTTGGCCGGTAGTGTATCACAGGGTCGGTAGTGTATCTTCCCGATCGCTCGGAAAAAAATATCTTCAACTACACCGTCATGGTGAAGGTATGACGTCCTCAATTCCCGAATATGATCGCGACCCTGGTGATAAATATAAATGTACATACATGCAAAAGAAATACAAATATGATAAAAAATAAGGTTAGATAGTAATGTTCCAGGATTGTTGGGTATTGTACCATCCGCTTAACCTGGTTGAAATAGAATATTAAGGCTGTAGTCCGGTAAAACGCACGCAAAATAAGGAAATCATACGATGTTGCCATTTCAAAACGAATGTTTTTTTTTTTAATCGCGCCATAATAAAAAAATAAAAAACATAAATTTGATAAAAACAATAATTTTTAAGAGTATTTTCTGTTCGAGGAAGACCGAGAAAGACATGGCACGATCAAGTCCATCAAATACTTGAAGATGGACATGACAAAAGTAGTAATAATCGGCGTGCGTGCATGAGAAGATGTATGAATGTAGAGGAAGCGAAGTCTGTATGCCAAGATAGAGTGTTATGGCGTTCTATCCTCTCTGCCTACCCCTACAAGGAAACGGCGAGATGGTTTGTTTGTTTTGTTTGATTGTATTTTCTGTTAAAAAATATACTTAAAAGTTTTATGTAACTAAAATATAATTACTTTTAGAACGGCAGATTACACCATTTCAAATTTAGACTAAACTTGGGTATCTGGGATCTCAATAAAGACTAAGTATCGAAGTAAAATTTGTCGTTATAATTTGAAGATAATAAATTGAACATGAAAGTGGCCGAAGAAACGATAGAATGCCCGTACAAGGTTTCCGTGTAACCTAAATTACTTAAGGCTGTAGTCGGATAAAATGCAAGAAAAATGAGGAAATCATACGATTTTGCCATTTTAAAACGAATGTTTTTTTTTTAATTAGGGCATTAACAATTAAGATAAAAACACAAATTTGACGAAAACAATATTTTTCAAAGGTATTTCTATTTAAAAATATACTTAAAAGTTTTATGTATATAAAATATAATTACTTTTCGACCGGCAGATTACGCCATTTCAAATTTAGACTAAACTTTGGTATCTCGATTCTCATATAAAGACTAAGTATTGAAATAAAATTTGTTCGAATGATTTGAAGATAATAAATTGGACATTAAAAATAGCGACAGCAAAATCTTTAATTATCGTTTTGAAAAGAAATACAAGGATTTTAAATCACATACATTTTTGTGGCATTTTCCTTTATTTTTACGTAAAATTATGCCTTCGGTAATACTTTAAAATATATATATTTATTGAAATATTTTAGTTGAAACCTTTTTTCAAAGAATCGTATTCTCCTTTTTTTAAAAAAGGAGATAATTCTAGGTGTAATATTCAATTTATAACAATATCTTATTTACGTTTTTATGACCTTCATACCTGCCCTTACCGGTACCGATAATTACAACAAATTTTAGTTCGATATTGAGATCTATGGAGATCCCAGATACCTAAGTTTAGTCTAAATTTAAAATGGCGTAAAAGTAATTGTATTTTAGTTACATAAAAAATTTAAGTATGTTTTTTAACAAACCTGTCACCTTTCTAAATATTGTTTTTATCTAATTTATGTTTTTTTTATTTTTTATTATTGCGCGAATAAAAAAAAACAATCGTTTTAAAATGGCAAAATCGTATGATTTCCTTATTTTGCGTGCGTTTTACCAGACTACAGCCTTAATGTATTTTTTATTATTGTTCGTAGAAAAATATGTTATACCAATTCGGTTGTGTTCGCGTAAAGGCCAATAAATAATCGTCGCAGAGGATAGATGATACGAAATACCGGCGCGAAGCATTATTTATGACCCGCTTCTATTTTTATGCGTTTTAAATTCGTAAAAAATATGCAGCGATGCGCGGGCGCAGTGGTCCAACGGCTGCAGCGGGAGAAATAAAGACACATGCAGGAAATTGAAAATAATAAAAAAACACATGATTTACGGCACGTGGCTCAAACAATTAAAAAAACCACAAGTTATGAAAAATGTTTTATCAACCAATTCCAAATGTTTTGTACGAGTATTTTGCGCACTCCCCCCGTCGAGAATGCCGTAGAAGGCTAAACGTGTCAAACTAAAAAAAACGGTAAGATTTTAACATTAATTCTTGAATTCATTATCTCGGGAACAAACACACTAATGACCAAAAAATATTTATATTTGCTATAACTTTATCAAACTTCTTAAACGTTCTTAAAACAAATAATATAATCACTAGATACTCAACACAAAGACAACTTAAACAAATAGAAACTAATACCACTTTCGGACAAAGGGATTTTATGTATTATTCAATTAAAATCTATAACCTACTTCCACTTTCTATTAAAACAATTAGTAACGAGAAAATGTTTAGAAAGGCTAAAAAAAAATAGATAGTTGAGCTAGGTAGAAGTAAAATGGGTTGTCTCATTCGCCTAAACCAATATTGAATCAACTGCTCCACAAGTGTATAGCTTTTGTAAAGCAAGTGTGGTTTTTGTTATTTTCATTGTGCGTTTTGTAATATAAATAATATAGATGTACATTTATACCTAGCTTTTAGAACTGTGAATATTTTGTTAATTATCTCTGTTTATTAAGTTAGTCTTTGGAAAAATGTAAGGTGGTGGTTGTAGCCAATTCAATAAATATGACGGCGATCTTTACTAAATAAAAGATCTTGATAATAGTGGACTGTATAAAATTTATTTTAAAGCCTAGTGCGCTCCGTGACGACCGAAGACTTCGAGAAAAAATGAAATAGAGAGAGATTATAGCCCTTGTGCTGTCTTTATACACTATGCTATTAGTACCCACCAGAGTAACAATACTCTGGTGTGGCACGCACCAAAATCAGTAAGAATTTAAATTAAGAACTATTAAACAAAAAACTTAACAGCCTTCTTTGTTTATTCTCAAATGTAAAAAAAATCATAAAAGTATATTGTTAAGTGTCTTCGGCACAACCCCAGTGAGGTCACATTATTTTTATTATTAATTATAGTTTGTAAGAGAAAATATGAATAAATAAACAAATAAAATGTTTTTTCTTAAAATTTTTGAATGATAATTGAGTTTCTAGTATTCCCATTTGTTTTATACATATTTATTTTTCATTTTAAATTGTACTTTTATATTTGTAAATTGGTTTTAACCTCTGTACTCGTTTATGTAAAAGCCGTTTGGGCGTTAATAAATAAATAAGTTAATTAATCAATTTGTAACTTTTGGCCACAAATTAATAAAAAATATCAACGTCACAACGAACCAACCAATGATATGAGAGCTGTGAAGGATATCCGGTTGGCTTACCGTAATCGAACCAATTGGAAGAATTAACAGAAAACAACCTCTGACGTCGCAGGCGGATTTATTAAGAAATACGAAACTTCAAAAATATATTTAAAAATTGGCTTATTTTAATAATCTATTAACAAATAAAAAAAATAACTAAAGACACTGAACTTTCTTATTGATGTACCATCGTTATTGGAACAAGTGGCATTCATTTCCGATCCGCCGGTTGCGAAATAATAAGGTGCTGTTCCTTGACCAGCACAGCACAAACTATGGTTTGCATGCACTAATGTCCCGATTGTGTCGCATTGTTAACTCGAGACAAGATCTTGACTGTTTTGGTGAAAGTCTTTCTAGATTTAAGCAATAACTAAGATAGACCAGATCTTGTCCTGAGGTGGTAATTATTATTTTTATCTTAAGTTGTATTTTAATTCAATTGTACCTGTATATATTATTATGAAATGTTTTTACCATTGTAAAGTAGACTAAATAAATCCGTAAATAAAAAAGCTCTGTAAATAATTAGATTTGCATGTCTCAAAAAAGTTTTCCATCTCTGTATTTAAAAAAAAAACCTTACTTACACACACTTGTATTCTGCAAACGAAGGAGTGTTCACACGAAGGATAGTGGAAATTAAGGGTATGGTTGTTATCAGCTATAATATGTTAGTACAGAACCTAATGTACCCTTATCACGAAACTACTCAAAACTAACTAACAAGTATGATAATAGCTATTTTGATGGAATAATAACCATTAATTAAAATCTCAGCAGGGGTGTTTTGTTGCTTTTTGTTTCACCCCTATTCCGACAGCTAGTCGTTTATTTGTATTTTACATTAGTTTATACATATTTTAAAAAAGAAACGAGACAGTCTTTCCAAATAATAATTTCGCTTTAACCCTTTATAGGACAAGACTCTGGGAAGCGTTCATATAATTAAGGATTTATTTTTCTTTGGCAAGTGGTAAAAACGTATTAACAAAGACTGTTAAGGGGTAAAAACGAAAAAAGGAAACATTTATGAGTTTTACATAAAAATATAAGTTATTGTTTAGTAGCAAAATTGCTTTTCAATAACAAATACGTATAATCGAAGTCTACAAAGCGCATGGTAAGAATGCGGTAGTGTGTTGTGACGTTGTCCGGTTGAGTTTAGATAAAAATTAGCAGGTCAAAACTTCAAAGCGGCAAAACACATTAGCGCATTCCTTCAGTGTGCCTTGAACGTAGACCCCGACATTACATTATAAATTTAATGTAAATGCTAATTTTGAGAAAAAAAAAGTGTGGTCTCACAAAACACTAGTGATTATTTATTATTCCTATTTAAAGCTTAAACTTTGTGGTAATATTAACTTGTCTATATTTGGGCAAATTAAGAATACAATTCTGTGTGTGAAATAGAACCGGAATCCCGGACGAGCTGTTTTGACTCGGCGGCTGCTCTCAGGTAAAAATCCTGAAGAAAAAAATCGTCTGGAATTATGTCTGGTAATGTAGTGGTTGTTGCGCTCGCGTACCATGCCGGGTATGATTTCTGGCAGTACCGACATGAAATATCAATTTTAAAGATGGTATTACAGTGCGATACTTTACTGTCTATGGACCGATACGTGAATCAAAAGGCTGGTCACCTTATCACAGCGAGATCACAAAATTCAATAAGAATTTTATTCAAGTCTGTAATTGGCCCCTGTCATTGAGTCTCTTGTCCTATTGTGGTGCAATTTTTTTTAAACGTGGAATTGATTATCGAGATACGCTGCAATTATAATGTAGTACCCTATGCACCACGGGGTGCTGATTACAAAATTATGATGACGATAATGAACCCGATTAAAAATCTATTATTCCGTAGTCGTTCTATACGGGAATGCGAGAAACTAACGGATCTTCAGCCAGGTAATGTAAATAGATCGGATCAAATCTGGCATTCCTTCAATGATTTCCTTGTCTTCCGCCCACGCCACGTATGGCGGCGTTATCGGCTCTCCGGGATGCGAACTCGCGACCCGCCGTCCCGTAGACAAGCACGCTACCTGTACGCGACCGACGTCACGCTTTGATACACCCACGAGTTGTGATGGCAATTACCTATTGCTATTTTTAATTAAATGTGTCAACGTGCGAAATTAATTAGCGATCTTCGCGAAATGCTTTTGAAAACTAGCATTTTTTTTTGTCAAAGATAAAAACATCAAAATTCTAAAAGTAACCCACGCAGACTTATTTTTTAAAACGATTTCTTAACGAAGCAAGTACATAATAATTTGTCATTTATAGTTTGTCTGTGTTGATTTTTATTTAATTGATTGATAATTTATTTACTTTTTCCCAGAATAAGATGCATAACTCCTAAAAATATTACGTACCGTTAACCGTGGTGACTTTGCACCTGCCTGGTATACTTTGCGCCAAAACTTTACCTTATTGCGAATAATTTTACGTCTTAGCAATAAATATAAGGAAAAACATATTTTCACCCCGGCTATCCTGAGGTTGATAGTTGCCTATGATAATGTGTCAACGAGACATTTTTATTTTAATAGTATTATTGCAATGACATTCTTACATGTGCTCACTTTTTATTAAAAATTATTATATATATAATTTTTTCTTGATTTTATAATTCGGCAAAAAGTAACCCCCACCATATAGAATACTTTGCACCAAACTCAGAATTTTACTGTTTATATTTTTTTGGTTTTTACTCAATCAATGTGAAATATGTACATATCTCTTCCATTTAAACATGTGTTTATTATTTTATTCTTGATACGTTGGGTAAAATATTTCAATATTCACCGTCATTACTTATTACGGCGCTAAGTCACCCCGGTACGGTACATTAATTCCTATTCCTATTCTAAGATTTAAAATCAGTAAACTTTTTAAAAGGCTGGGATACTTTTTTTAGAGGTTTTCGAACAATTTCCACTAAAACTGCTTTTCATTTTTCACAGCCTTTTGAGCTCTTCATCTTATTTCAAGTTGAAAATAAAAGCCAATGAATTCCTACTAAATAACACAATAGTACTTCTAATAACATATTAATTTTGCAATTCAACTACAACGCTAGATTGCTAAGCTGTATTAATTTGTATATTTTGCCCAAATTGCATTTTCACGCAAATAATCACGCCGTTTCCCTGTGAGGGTAGACAGAGAGGGGAGAACGCCACTTTAGTCTGTCTTAGCAACCAAAACTCGCTTCCTCTACATTCGCACATCATTTTCTCATGCACACACGATGATTATTCCGACTTTTTCCAAGTCCATCTTCAAGTATTTGTTTGAATTTGGTGAAGCCATGTCTTTTTCGGACTTTGCATCCATCAACATTCGCATCGTTCAGCCCTTCTTTTGCTATCCATTCGCTCTACATGTCCAAACCAACGCAGCACCCCTTACTTGATTTGATTGATAATGCTTGTCTCAGCCTTAAGTCGTAAATTTAAAATTTCGAATCAAAAATATAAAAAATAGCGTGATTTCGACAATGCAGTTAACAATTAACTGTAAAGTTTTATCGTCTTGGTTAAAATAAAAGACCCAAGTAAAAAAATCTAATATCTTGTAATATTTTTTTAATTTTTTTGTACCACGAAAACGACGCGACGCCGATGGTTTTTTAGTGGTAATTAGTATATTATACAAAAAAAAATTACCAAAATTAGTAAATGTATATTTTTAGCAGTTACGATGTATTGCTAAAATAAATTCACGATGCTAATGGTAATTATTTCATCACAACCCACAAGGGTACTAAATTTCGCGTGGCGTTCCTGTGGGGAGCATCGTGAGACTGATTCTAGATAGCACTGGCTCAATTATGTTTCAATCCGACTCGCGTGGGTTCGGTCCCATGCTCGTGCTTTGGCGGTGGCGGTGGACCGCAATAAAGGCAATTTCAAACTTTTAATATTATCGAGTTCTCGAACAATGCAAGGCGAACGAAAGTTCGCAGACGTTTGGTGGGTGGGGATCAAATATTGAACGAACTGAGACAATAACAACAGGCGCCTATGTTGTATGCATTAGCTATACCCACATTATGCATAGCAAAAAATACATACTATAACGGTAGGTATTAGGTATATACTACCATGCGGAAATTGAGTCTCATCGATTTCATGCATAAGTATTTTTTCTCTTCTGCCACATAAAAATTTAGGACAACTGCACTCTCCATTGATACAACACGCACACCACACTACACACTTGGACACTACACACTTGGACACTACACACTTGGACACTACACACTTGGACACTACACACTTGGACACTACCCACTTGGACACTATACACTTGGACACTACACACTTGGACACTACACACTTGGACACTACACACTTAGACACTCCACAGCTCAAGGCCTAAGTAGCGTTTACGCGCGGACAATACATTGTTTTGTTTGATCTGACTTATTTTCCACGTGTAAACAACAATTTATAGGACAGGACATTGTTCCGAGACATTTGCGCAGAAAAAGATGGGCAGGCTATCTCTGAGGGACGATGATTACCTCCACCACCGCGCGCCGACGCATTGTCCTCGAGAACGAGCACGGATTGGACCTTAGGACAATAGCGATTTGCTCGACGCGTGCGTCTCTGCTGAAAATGTCGGTAGAAAAAATGGGGTTTTATTATTGAGTTCACCCTTTAACAATTCCAATACATCTTAGTAAAAAATAAATTATATTTTTCGTGAACTCGCTCGTAATAAACGCCGTCCTGTATTCATTTCTGCAGCGCTCACGTGTAAACTGCAGCCGAATTTTCATATTGTCCCAGCATTCTCTTGGACATTGAAATTAAACATAACAGGGAAATATCACATACAACGATTACCGATAAAAATGTATGAAATGGATTTAGAATAATTAATTGTATTTTTAAAATCAATAAAGATATTGTGGAGAAATGTTTTCATGTATATTTTTTTTTAATACGTCGCTAGAAAAACGCGACACGTTTGGCCTTGATAGTTGTGAGGTCAAGATTCGTGACAATGTTTTAAACAAATTTGAATAGTCAGGAACAAATAAACATAAATCGTGAAGTATTAGAGGCGTGGCCAATGGAATGACCGTTTTTGAGGGAGTTTAATTATATTCTACTAATAATTATATTCTTTTTTTAACTGGACGGTATTTCATAGACCTTTATTACTTTCGAAATAGGAACTATAATCCCAACCTTCAATTCAGTATGTACTCGTACCTACAAGACGTGTTGGGATATTTATTTATTGTACAGCGCTCTGGAGGTAATTTTCACAAAAATGACGCGATATAAATTATACAGGATGTTCTATAAACCCTGTCACATCCGAAACCACGATGATCAGTGTAAGCCATATTAAGAAGACATATTAGCACATAAAAATATTTATTTAGAATGAATAAAATATTTAAAAAAACAAATGGTTGCTAACTTCTGCAGGGGAGAAACGAGGAGGGGGAGGGAGGGAGTCTGACACACCGTTAACCGCGCGGCCGCGCCCCCCTTCCTTCTCCCCTGCAGAAGTAAACAACCATTTGTTCTTTTTAATACTTTATTTCTACAAATTTTCTTTGTTTTAAATATTTTTTTTAAATATGCTAATGTGTCTTCTTGCCCATACTGATCATCGTGGTTTCGGGTGTGACAGGGTTTAAAGAACACCCTGTATATATAATATAACACAATACACTTACAATACATAAAATAAAGTAGGAATATACGTCATATAGGTAAAAATCCTAATGCATTTTGCTATTTTATAATATGACAACAATGTTTGCACGAATATAATATGTGATATAAACGTTAAGTCTAAGTGAAGTATTGTGATAACACGAACGGGATATAAAATGTTGGTAGTAAGGTACCAGTCCGTTACTAACGATTAACGACCCTCGGTCACTGGTTTAACGGACAAATATAACGACTAATTCGTATGCGCGTATGCGAAACGGCGCTGGCTCGCACAAAGGCGAGTGCACTTTGGCCATTTTGTTAATTGCATAATCCACCCCGCGATGACAGACACATGAATTCATTCAAATTAATGTTTCCACATCAGAATGATTGTGCCTTCAAAGGTTGCGTACTGAACTTGATGGTAAAATGATTAGGCATATAAAAATGACAATTGCGACATTCTGCGGCTATTTTCGAGTAGGATTTTTTCTGTAGAGGTAGTGATCAAAGTAGACTGATGTAAATTTCATGGTTTTTAAAACTGGATATTTGATAAATTGTAAAAAAAAAACATAACATTATCGGTAAAAATTTACTTCATTTTGTAGCATCACTATTATTAAAAAATTATAAATTTACAGAATAGAAATATCTTAATTATAATATTTGAAGAATTACCTAGGGTACTGAGTCTCAAGAATTTAAAAAAATCACAATAGGATAAAGTACACAATTCACCGGAAGTGCCAACTTTTTTGACACTCTTTATTTTGAATGAAAGAAATAAGATTGTTTGAAATCTGAGAGTTTTGTGGAGTTATTTCATTCATAGATACACTTTGACAGAATCAAGAAAGGGGTGCTGCGTTGGTTTGGACATGTAGAGCGAATGGACAGCGAAAGAACGACTAAAAGGATCTACGATGCAAATGTTGATGGATGCAGAAAACGAGGAAGACCGAGAAAGACATGGCACGATCAAGTCCATCAAATACTTGAAGATGGACATGTCAAAAGTAGGAATAATCGGCGTGCGTGCATAAGAAAAAGTATGAATGTAGAGGAAGCGAGGTCTGTATGCCAAGATAGAGTGTTATGGCGTTCTATCCTCTCTGCCTACCCCTACGGGGAAACGGCGTGATGGTGTGTTGTTGTTGTTGTTGTTAGATACACTTTCTATGATAAGTATGATGAACGTAATATACCGCCAGAGTGCAGTGTGATCGTACTATGGAGAGTTTTATTGCCTACTACAGTGCCAATTTAGGATCCGATGGTGTTGGTTGTGTTTTTCGTAAGAAACGAGGCAAAATTTAATGTCGTGATTTTCTAATTCAGAATTTTAAATCTTCTTGTCAGTAGTTATTTCATTAAATTATTAAAAGAAAACTAAATTATTTAACCACTTTTGATTGAATTTAGCATTTACGCATAGTGCCAAATGTCTGTAAACAAAATAATGGAATGAGTTTATCGGCATTGGAAGGCGATATTTTATTCTAAAGATATTGTTATCCGATCGTTAAAGATATATTAGTGAAATATATTCACAGGCGCTGTGGCGCAGTTGGTTAGACGGCCAACTTGGAAACCGCCAGATGCAAAAAAGAAAACAATCCAAGATTTTTTTTTCTCAATTGGTTTGGGTGTTTTTTCATTACCTTCTTATATATCCCCTCTATCCCATCTGCTGACAAGCCTCTAAATAGAAGCTTAGCGGGTTATTCCTTTTGAAAAAAAGAAAATTGAAAATGCAATCATTGGAACTGTTTTTGATATGAAAACGTTATTATTATTCAAATATCAAAAATGCATCTAATTTAGTACTTACCAAAACAATGTATCATCTCTAAGGCCCGGTTGTTTGATCGTTAGTAATAGTAAAAAATCCGTAGTAATAGTAAAAAATGGACAAAATGGGTTGTTTCATCCATAGTAACTAACGGTGGATAGTAAAAGTCTTTAAAGTTAAAAATTTTACCCGCCAATGTTGGCGAGTAAAACTTTTTACTATAGTAGAATAATCAAGATGGCGTCATTTTTTGACGTTTACCGGTTGCCGTTATTTGATCACGTCTCTCAGTTTTGCTTTTATTTACGAATACGGAATGGATTACGCTTATTGTGATCAATATAAATCGAAGGGTTCTTTCAATGATAACATTTTGTACTTATTGTCAAGAAAACGAAAACATTTTGAAAACAATTTGGCAGTATTATTCCACCAAACCTCGGATGGACAATTTTGTGTCAGTCAAATCTTGTCTTCTTTTTAAAAATATTTCGGTTAAAGTTTTAAAAAATGTTTTGGATATTTTTTAAAGATATAAATAATGGCATGAACAAAGAACATATAAATATTATATTATATTCCCACATTATAATATTACAGAGCTAAAATTTGCTATCTTGTTGGATTGACAGTATTTTAGTTGTCATTTAATTTTTCTTATCATTCTTGCTTTCAAATAAGATATTATAATATTGTTATTGTACTTGTAACTCGGATTTTATTTCATTAAATTGAAAAAAATATATATATATTATAAGATTACGTTAACCGATGTTATTTTGTTGCGTTTACTCAGTACCCATGCAGACCCATGCCATGTTGTCACGTGGTTTAATTTGTTCGGTGTTTTGACATTTTCAAAGCCACATTCCCCAGTGTAACCATTTGTAAAAAATGAATAAAGAACAATATTAAATTTTTGAGCTTTGGAATCGAAAAACCAGTGGTTACATTTTACTATAGTAAAAATGCGGGTGAAACAACGCACTGATAGTAGAACGACAGTAAAACCAAAATCGTTGGTAAATTAAACTATAGTAAAACTCTACTATTACTAACAATCAAACAACCGGGCCTAAAAGTACCGACAACTGTATACACTTTAGCCTACATTTAAAACTATGTGATTTTTGATGATTTTGATAAAAATATCAATAAAATTCGTCGCTTAAGTTTTAGATTGTTTTATTTGACCAACGAGCGCTTTCGCCAAAGTAGGCATCTTCAGGACTGCTACATTGTATCTAAAGCGTTAAATATAGATTTTTATCTACAAATAACATCAAAATAACGTGATTTTTGTTATTGTGGTTAGTCATGAGTTAATCCACCTGTTCTCTCAGCTTTATCGTGAACTTAGGACCAAAAGCATGAATTTAATAAAATAAATTGTTCCGTTCTTGTCAAAACGGATTGCATAAAAAGTGGATTATTTTTAATTGACAAACAATATGTTAAGTTTGTGCAAATGTTTGTAGACAAAAGACTAGATTTTACCTGACACGGTAAGTAAAGTGGCCGCTTAAACCAGCCAATGACAGTTCATAAGCCTTGTAAATGCCTAGACTTCTATATTTTCTTCTCTAAAATGTTTTCGATAGTGTTGTAATGGGTTCATATTATTTTTAGCTTTAAACTTTTTTCTCTCATGAGTCAACAACACTTCTTCTTCTTGAGGTGCCTTGTCAGGTCCCCCCGACGTTGGCGATCACTATAGCGAAAGCACCTCGGTCCTGCGCTACTCCGCAGCCAGGACAACTGCTTATTGGGTGTATTCGCCATAGTGATTCCTGGGAAAAGATGACCAGAGTGGTTTTCCGTTGCCTTCTCTGGTGGATTTTTCTGTCGGGGTTACCTTTCCTTAACTGGTCGGTTCTGGTTTGGAGGCGCCATAAACTCGCCTTTCACCCTCTCACACTACAATGACTTATCTGTCTACATAAAAAAATACATTTATTTATACATCAGCGGTTTAAATAACCTTTTACAATAAAAAGTTTTATAGAAATTATCACAGCAGTGAACAATTCATTATGTAATACATAATATGAATTATAATAGAATAATTAAAACTAAACAATTTGAGACAAATTTTAAATTATCATTAAAAAGCAAATAATGGCTATACTTACAAGACAAGAAATAACATATAACCCTTACGGGTTTTTAAAAATAAAAATAAAAATAAATAAACAAAATAAGATAATTAAATATATTTAACATCAGCGAAAAATATTTTAGTAATTTTCTTCGGTAAAATAATTCAGCCACATGAATCTCACCCGCATCTTTAAAGGTTTTAACTTTTTAACATCAGGCCAAACTTAAAACAGCCATTGACAGGTCTTAAGCCCCCTAATGCCTAAACCTTCATATTCCCTTCCCAAAAATGTTCTCCATCTATGTTGTAATACGTCCTTCTTGAATAAGTAAAATGGGATACCGGTATGTACAGCTAATGACATCTAGTGGTGGAATCGTGTACCACACAAGTGCCAGTGGCACACAAAGCTTACCCGTAGAAGAATGGACCTTTAGAAATTCCTCACACAAGCACTAAACATCTTCAGTGCTCTGGAACAAAAGGGGGAGGTCCCGATAACGGCGCGGACTCGACTCGTCCATGCAGCGATTAACGCGCAAGATTGATGTTAATTATTCTGGGGATAACGAAGTTATGAGCGGTGCGGTGCCGGCAAAGGAAGGTGCTTCTATTGAGGAACGAGAAGAATAATCTACAGCGTTCTGGAGGCGTCTATAACAATTTTTTTTAACACGTTACCGTATGAATGTATTACTGACCTTGCTCAAAGGTTTATATATTTATATATATATATATGCATATTTTGATAATTTATATAGCGCCATTTTTGTGAAAATCACCTCAAGGGCGCTGTACAATAAATAAATATCCTAGCACGTCATGCAGCTACACAGCGCATGGACAATTGGGATTCTAGTTCCTCGTCTCCAATTATGATATATTACAATTCTGATATATAGGAGCTAGATTACACCACGTCTTGCAGCTACAGAGCGCATGGACATTAAGTAATCTAGCCCCTATTTGCATTTTTTATTTTTATTTTATGTGACAATGAAGTTTAGAGTTTAAGTGATATTTTCAAAAACTAACTAAAAAAACAAATTTATCAATATAGAAGTTAGATTACAACAAGTCTTGCAGCTACTTAGCGCATAGACGGTTGAAATTCTAGACCCCATTTACTAAGTTTAGGTATTTAATAGTTAATAACATTTACCTATTGAAGCAGCTACTATTATTGTGGATAATGTATATAGCGCCATTTTTGTGAAAATCACCTTAAGGGCGCTTTACAATATCCAAACACGTCTTGCAGCTACACAGCGCATTGACGGTTAAGATTTAAATTTATCTTTTAAAATTATAATTTAATTCAATAACAGATAGGAGCTAAATTACATCATGTCTTGCTGCTACAGAGCGCATGGACGGTACGAAGCCTAGCCCTAGCCTAGTTTATATTGTGTAAGTGAATTTTCTTCCTGGCGAGTGCAATAGGGAAATATCACTTTTTTTGCAATTATAATTTGATAAGGTTCTATGAAATACAGTTGATAAAATTTGTACTTATTAAAAGCATAAAAATTTGTTTCAATTTAACCTTTTAAATTACCGCGAAAAAGGTTCATAGCATTGGTCACGCCCCAAATACGTGACGATTCGATTAAATTTTGACTTTTGTTTGTGACTATTTAAATTTAAATAGAATGCCGTCACAAATCTTGACGTCACAACTGTCAAGGTCAGTGGTCGGCAAACCACGACTCGCGAGCCACTTGAGTGCGGCTTAGTCTACAGGGTCTATAGAACTTCTAGGACTATTGTCTTTTGAATTATTGAGGATATTGCAAATACTGTAATCGAATGCATGGAGAAGCATCATAATATTAAACTTGATGAAATTATTTCAATTTCAACGTATGGAGCTAAAATTATGACCGAAGTGAGAAAGGTTTTTTTCTATTTTCGAAGCAAAAATGAATCACGAGATGCTTTTTGACTATTCCATCATTTATCAAGAGGCGAAAAATTGCAAATGTTATGGATTTTGTGATCAAGGTTGTCAACACAGTTGTCGTTAAATCTCCTTTACATCACTAATTTTAAGAATGTTTACTCAATATTTAAATAAAATTTATTTTTTAATAATATTATTTCTTAATTAATAATATTATTTCTTAATTGATAATATTATTTCTTTATATTGTATTTTTCGAAATTTATGTTGTTTATACACCCATCTTTTTTTTTTTAATTTATACCAACCGTACTTCTAAAAAATGTTCCTATATTTTATATCTTAATATTGTATTTTTTTATATTTATATTGTTTATACGGGGTGTTCTTTAAACCCTGTCACATCCGAAACCACGATGATCAGTATGAGCAACAAGACATATTGGCACATTAAAATATTTTTTTAGAACGAATAAAATTTACAAAAATAAAATATTAAAAAAACAAATGGTTGCTTACTTCTACAAAGGACGAAGCGAGGAGAGGGGAGGAGGAGTCTGATACACCGTCAACCACATGGCCATGCCCCCCTCGCTTCTCCCCTGCAGAAGTAAGCAACCATTTGTGTTTTAAAACATTTTTTTTTAATTTCTGCGTTTTATTGTTTGCTATTTTTTTAAATATATCTTCTTGCCCATACTGACCATCGTGGTTTCGGACGTGACAGGGTTTAAAGAACATCCTGTATACTCATCTTCTTTTTTTTATATCAACTTTACTTCTAAACACTGTTCTATCTTTTATTGCTTTTTATTGTATTTTTTAAATTTTATGTAGTTTACATACTCATGTTTTATATAACTTTCTTGTAAATACGGAGATCTTCACTGCATAATAAGGTTCGTTGGCTTTGAAGGGGAAACAGTTTAACGAAAAGAAATTTGGCTCTCAAAAGAAATCTTAATCGTCGTAATGCTGATCTTTGGCTCTTTTGACTAATGAGTTTGCCAACCACTGGTCAAGGTCAAAACATGTCGCGTTTTTGTTGAGACATATTATTTAACAACTTTATTTGAAAAATTATGAATGAAAACATTTTTCCACAATATCCATATTGATTTTGAAAATACAATTATTTTTTTTCTAAATCCATTCCACATATTTTTATCGGTATTCGTAGTACGTGATATTTCCCTATTAGACACTTCAGCTGTGGAAATTTTTGAGAATATCTTCGCACCTGTTTCATGTTTAAAAAAATACATTTGTTAAAGACTGTCTGAATCACATTTTAATGCTTTACTGCGCTATAAATAATATATCGATAACACAAAGCAACATTGAGATTAACCCGAAATTTCCAATTATTATTTTTTTGTATATTTGGTATTTTTATTTTTTCACCACATCATGCCTGGAGGCCCAATAACAGTGGTAAATTACATCACAAAACACCCTAGCTTGAGAAATCGGTCTATTTTGTGTTCTCATCGGGAAACCTTCCGTGCGCGAGTCAAGTGTCTTAGCCATTACACCACGGAGGCCGCCAATTTTGAGATACCCATAAAGATATGTTTATAAATTAAATGGATAAATGTTTACAAAAAATAACATATTGCAGTTAGATAGTTAACGTATGTGAAAATACGGTATTCATAATAGACTTTAAATTATTTAATTCAGTCAGACGCAACCTTAAAGTCCGAATATCTTAGAATATGTTCTTCGGAGATATTGGGCTGCTGCTATGGGCTAGCGATATCTTAATGAATATTTTATATTTCCTATCCTCTCAGACTTTTTATTCAATCTTCACACCTACTGAAGTCATTTCATATCGTTATTTCTAATTCTTAAAGAAGCAAAAAAGAACGGCTAAATAGTCTAAACATCCCTGTTATTTATTTACGTGGCACATTGCAAAATTTAAATCCTTAGGGTATATTTAAAAAATAATCCTTATACGACGGGTTGAGGTCCCGTGAGTAGTATCGTGGAATCCGGATCATAAGATCCCAGATTCGAACCCCGATCCACCGCAACTTGTTTTCCACTTTCTAAGGCAGTTATTTATGACTAAAAGAAAATGAACCCAAAATTCAATTTGAGTAGATCATTAAAACGCAAAAATTTTCTTAAAAAAAAAAACGAAAACGCGAAGCGCAAGAGGCTAACAGTGGTGAGGCATTTTGATTGATTTTTTATTTAGTCTTATATAAACAAATAGTCCATAAACATATTAAATGTTCATTTTATACCGAAATTATACATTCCTTTCTAAACGTATGGACATTCCTAGCTTCCTCAAGATATTCTGGCTACGCATTGAACACTTAGATTTTGTATAACGGGTTGTTAATTTAAAGTAAGTTTTACCTTAGAAACGCTAAAATAGCCTCCACTTCTCGTGATGCTTGTGACATATATTTCGTAAAAGGTTTTTTTATATTACGCATTTGTTGTTTTTTAATTGTATTTCAATTAAATTCGACCCACAATATACGTAACGTATACTTACATTATATTAAAACACAATATTAAATTATATTCTCTAGCAAAAAATGACACCTTTATTGTGAATATAAGAATCAGTGAAGGAGATCACAAACACTGGTAGTGTTCAGACAAACAAACAAACAATTAACAAAGAAGCACAACATTTAGTGAGTCTGAAGGTTCATTAGTCACAAGCTACAATGTCTGAGCAAACATTAACAAGAATCGGGAATAATCGCTTCATTCATGAGGCGGTGAACACAATATCAACTTTATTGGATCGTTAAAGTGTTTTGTTCGAGTGGCTTCAAGTCGGCCGGTGGAAGTGTATGCATAATATTATAATGTGTTCATTTAAAATCTGGTAAAGAAAAGCCGACAATACAATGGAAGCCGTCTGGGTCTGGGGTCCATTCAATCAAATCGGAAGGTTGTTCGGTAATGAGACGGGACAATTAGGGCGCTATTAAACGACCTCCGAACGGCAAATTGGTTAAATAGTAAGACAATTAGCTTTCGGGTCGGAGCAAGCTCGCAGGCACGGGTCGTTTCTGGTTGTGTCACTGTTGGAGGTGGTAAAATAAACTTTTATTCTAACGAAGAAACATCCAGGATATTATTAATTCACAAATAAAACTGCTTCGTAAAACAGTTCATAAACTGGCCACGGGTATCGTCCACACTGCTCTGAACTGTTATTTTAGATGTTTCACATATCCTGACTAGTTTCCCGTTACAAGTTTCAGATCAATTTATTTTTGTGAAACTTTTTCAGCAGTTGCTTGCAACAGAATTTTGCCCACGCTGCTCTCTACTGTTATTTAGACACAGTTTCACGAAACTGTTTAAATAGTAGAATAGTAACTGTTACTGCTACTCCTTTTAAATAACAGAAACGCCCATCATCTCTAGTTACAATAAGATGTGCCTCTGTATATAAAAAAAAAATAATGTAAATGTTATTTCAAAATATTTATTTATTTCAATTATCCAACAAAAAAATAAAAAAAGATGTATTTAAAGATATATAAAGTAACGAATTTAAATTTTACATAAAACATATTAAGAAATATTTAGGCACGTGTGTAATTTGAGTTATTCCCTTTCCGCACGTAACGATGCATAGGACACTGCACTGGTACACCAGCCGCAGCGTATAAATGTAAAATCACTCGCTTCGTTATATTATAAAATATTGAAAGAAAAGAAAAAGTGATTATAAGTTAGTATAAGTCCTGATGATGAAATAGTACCTAACCTCTAAATTGGTCGACATGTAATTAAAAATTACTGAAATGAATTCATAAACAAGAAAGCGTAAAATGTCAGACCACAAAGTGATAAATGCTTTTCACAATACTCGGGGTCTTATTATTAACTCAAATATTTAAATTTTCAGACCGTTTCCTAAAAGTCGTAAATAACTTGTGCTGGAAAATGGAAATCGAGTTGTGGTAGAGAGAGATTTGAACCTCGGACCTTTGGCTCGCGAGTCTACAATACCTAACACGGGACCACAATCCGGTTCAATATTTTTTTTATTATTGAAATAAACGGCACTTAGTGCCTTTTACATATTAGTTACAAATACAATTAAATATACATACATGTAAACCTAATTATAAGTAATATAGAGCATTTAAAACAATATAAAAATGAAGAAAGTCTAAAAAAGATAAACTATATAAAATAATAAAATATTACCAGTTATAGAATTATCGATAAAAAAAGATAATTTGGTATTAGAAAAACTTTGAACCAGTTAAAAAAACTAAGAAAACAATTTTGAATAACATTAATATATATATATATGTATATATATGTATTATTATTTAAAACCAATACTTAGGTAAATAGTATATATTTATGTATAAAAATATATAATGATGTAAAAAAAAATGATGAAGAGAAATATTTTGTACTTATAAATTAATTCAAGAAAAGAAACGAAAAAAGAAAAAAAAACAAATAAAGAAGTTTAAAACAATTCTTAACAATAGTAACAAATAGTTTACTAGAACTATTACCAATGAAATAAAGAAGAAGAGCCGTTTTATATGTACTAAATTTCATGTGAAAGGAGTCACCAACGTCCTGGTACTCATTGCCTAGAGAGTGAAGTCTATTGATGACTGCATATTAAAAATATCGTGTAAAAAATATTAGGTGTTTCCTAATTTAATTTTAATTTTAAATGAGCATCAAAAGTAAAACAAAATGGAAAATTTGTTGCAACAGAAGGGGAAAACATTTTTGAGAAGTGAATATGGAAGTCTAGGCATTTACACGGCTTATGACCTGTCATTGGCTGGTTAAAGTGGCCACTTTACACACTGTGTAACATTTACCATTCTGCCCATGTTTTAACATCCACATTACCTCAACTCTTCCATCTTTTGACTTTTGTGAAGTAAAAAAAAAGAGCTGAAATCTTTATCATGTGGGTGAGATTCATCCGGCTGAACCAATTCACCTACTTACAACTCCCTAGGGAGGAAATCCAGCCAGTCTGCAAACATTTGAACATACTAAAAACATTGTTCAAAATGGTAAAAGCTATACGTCATTCGAAAGAAATTTATCTGCTCTACAAGATAATGTATTTGCTTTTACGTAAGATATAATATTTTATTTTATTACAAATTTTCAGAATGGAATATCAAATAGACGAAAGTGAGTATTTTTGACACCGCCTTCTGTTCGCGTTCAATAGAGGAATAAAGCTACCAAAGCTGCTCGCGATATTTGCTTTGTGAACGGTAAATATGATATGATTATTTGTTTTTTTTTAAATAAAAAAGGAAAATTCATTATTGGCCAATTTTTTAAATTTTTTTTTAGTTGTGTCCTCTCGTTCTCTTCATTTGAAAAAAAAGGACCCATCTTATAATAAAACCCAACTTATTATAGTAAATATAGATTGTTTTCTCAAAGCTTGCGTGCACGTATTATATAGCATTAACATAGGTATTTATTATAACATTAAATGGTATATGAAAAAAACGTCCACATTTATCATCATCATCATTCCCTTTCCGGACCCAATGGTGCATAAGACACTGCATTGGTACACCAATTGTAGCGTATTTTGATTTTTTTCTACACGAGGCAAGATGATCAGTCTTTCGCTTCAAGTGCCAGTCCATGACTATGAAATATTCTAATATAAAAACACGGTCGGCCCGTTGTGTTCAGCGCGTTTGCCTACCATGCAAGAGGTCTCGGGTTCGATTCCCGACATGGTTGGCATAAATTAAAAAAAAAAAAAAAAAAAAAACGTCTATATTAATACTATAAAATACTACACATCATTATTAAAAGCATACTTATCTACCTGTCGTCATAATTTGCAAATGAGTTGTACTGTTAGTGTAGCAAAACGGCGTTTAAAAATTATCTTTAAAGTTACGTGTTATAATTCAATTTAATTCAATTAATTTATTTTAAATATAATATATACATTACAAAAATACATTCAATACGTACATATTATAAAAAAGAAAAAGAAATACACGAAAGAGACTCATGTCAAAGTAGTAGAAGAATCCTGCTCCGGAAAACCCCTTCGGATACATGAGTTTTTCGGAGCATAATATGATCTTTTAGACGAATTTGTGGGAAATCAATGTGTGACATGGTTAAAAAATTATGAAATCAGGCGATAATGTAAATCTAAGTCAGGTGAAATCGGTAAAATTAAGAAAGGGTCTCTGAGATGGTTTGGTCATGCGGAACGAATAGATTAAATAGTGACCAAACAGATATATATGGCGAGAATGAACGGTAACGTGGGACGAGGACAAACACTTAGCATGATCAGATAAACCAAAATCTGAAGTCTGGTCATGTCAAAAGTGGTCAGAACCGAAGGGCATGTATGACAAGATGTATGAATGTATGCCAGGAAAGACGTGTGTGGCGATCCATTCTCTCTGCCTAACCCTACGGGGAAATGGCGTGATGGTAGTAGAAGTAATAGTAGTACGTGTTGTAATTTTAATTACTCACTCAGTCTAGAGACTTTTCGGTGGAACATAATTGTCACAACTAACATGGTTTTTAAGAACCAGTCTGACGATGCGATTACACAAGAGCGATGAAACCGGTTAGTTTCAACCTGTCATTTTTTGTTTTCAGTTTCAAACTTCCATCAGGACACTTCGCTAACAAACTTGAATGTTTTTAGACGGTATTAATTTCTCCATCGGTATTAATACCTTCCTTGGCACAGAAACATAAGTTTACTGGTATTTTATAGTTTTTTTTTTACTACAATAGTAAAAATATGGCAATAAGGCCCCCCTGACGCGAACTAACATCCAAATGACCGTGAAATACGACTGGAAGTCGAAACATTCGGCAATGAATGTAGAACATCGCGAATCTAAACAAATACCAGCAAATGTGGAACAAATGTGACTTCTTGTTAGTGATGCGAAAAACCCTTTTAAATTAATGGAATAATGTGGTTATTTTCGTAACCGAATTATTATAACATCAAATAACCCGAAAAAGCAAATTTCCAGTAGAGCCTAAAAACTAAAGAAGCACGTTATTTTAAAACCATATATTTCAACGAATAAAATTTGGATATTTTTTTCTGGCATGGTGCCTAGTAGGTAAAATAGTTCAGCCGGATGAACCTCACCCACAAGATTACGGTTTCAGCTCTTTGATTTCACGAAAATCAACAGATGGAAGAGTTGTGGAAATGTAGGTGTTAAAAATAGACAGATTGTTTAATGCACAATTTTTTTTTCTGGGTTATTATGCCATGTGTCTTTCGCACTATTTACCGACGTTTCGGATTGCATTACAACGTCCATCATCAGGGTTGATGTGGACATCCGATACGTTTATGTATACCGGAGGAGTACCAAAAATCTTAACCTATAATTTATTATATTTATGGAGATATTAAAGTTATTAGATGCAATGCGCACTACACGTCACCAGGAAGGCAGAGTTGAAGAATACTGAGGTTTGTGATATATCTCGCTCAAAAAAGTCTCGTAGAGATACGTCAGTGGTCTACTTAAATACAAAAAATGTGGTTAAATTGCATTAATAACTCAAAACTGTCACATTTAGACTTACGACAGTGTACTTCTTACGTAATTTGGTGTTTATTCTTGTTATGATTGTTATTCAACGTAATGATTTATTAATCCATGATATAACTGTTGTTCTTAGTCATGATCATTAGAATATATCTTATATATCATAACCGAATGTAAATAATTCGATTATTCATCAGCCGGTTACGCACATCGCTCGGAGAGCAGATTTCGTGGGTACAACCGTATTACATATTAGTGCTCGGCCACCGGCAGGGCCCTCCCAGGGCCTGGGGCCCGCCACCCCGGGGGGCGGGGTCGTCAGTTCAAGGTGACAAATAATAACAAACCATAGAATCGAGTAAACGGAAGAAAAAAAAATCTATGTTTCAAGAACTAACTGTGTAATTTTTTGTGTTAAATAATTTAACTGCGTATTTTATTTGTGTAACACTTAAGTAAATTAATTTTACACAAAATCAATGCATAGTTTTTTTATATTGTTTTCATTAATTTTCATCAATTAATTTTGTCTTTCAATTTTAACTTTTTAATTTTAATTCTTAATTTTAACTTTTAATTTAAACTTTTAACTTAATTTTAATTTAAACTTTTCATTTTAATTTTTACTTTTAATTTTAAACATTTGATTTCAACTCTTAATTTATACTTACCTATATCTACTACCTGCATCGAATAATTTATTGTTGGTTGTGATTTTTTACAATTAAATAGAAATGTTCATGGAAGCAGAGAGAGAGGGAGGAAAGTAGAGTAGCTTTACAATGTCTTCTCCTTTTTATGAACTTTTTATGTAATATTTTTATTTTTACTTTTTTTAGTATTAAAATATTTTTCCCCTCTCCTCCTGCATTCATTAGTGTGAAATCTGTAATTGGTCTTACTTTTTTATAATTGTTCTTTTGTACCTTGTTTTATATAAAGACTGTATGATTTCATTAATAAATAAATAAATAAATTATGTTATAATTTTTATATGTATAAACTATATATGTTTTATATTTTCTTTACTAACTTTTTACAATTTGTGGAAACCCGTTATTGGTTCTGAGTTCATACAATTTATCTGTGTTTTACCATGATTATGTATGTAGAAGTGTCGGTTTTTCAAATAAAATAAATTACCCTTTCGCCAGTGTTAAGCTAAATAATACTTTATATGTAGTTAACTCATGTGAGAGAAAGGCGTAACGTGTTACAAGACAAGATAGGAAAATAACAAATAAATACATACAGATTAGAAGTCGGCCTCGTGGTGTACAGGTCAGCGCGTTTGCCTACCATGCAAGAGATCCCGGGTTCGATTCCCGACATGGTTGACATAAAATATTTATAAAAATATGTGTGTTTTCACAGTAAAATATCTTGTAGTCCCTTGACTGCCACCTGCATCGTAAGCCTGAACATCTTAAGTTCATGTAACAAAAAATCAAGATACGCTGCGATTGGTGTACCAATGCAATGCCCTATGCACTGTTAGGTGCGGAAAGGGAATGATGATGATTCAAAGTAAATAATTTGGTATTCAAAGAGTAAATCACAATCGCTTAAACGAGTGGTATCATTCCAAAAAGACATTTAGGTATACCTTTATTGACGTAGTCGGACCGAAGTGGGTGATTCGAATCCCCCATAGACCGATTTGGTCAATTTCATTTTATGTACATAAGCATTCGGCAAACTAACAAAAATGAGTAAAATACACGAATGAGTAAAATATGTGTACGCAAAAACATGAATAAATTATTGCACGGTCATAAACATTTCCAACGTTTTATTCTCCTGGCGCCATATGCAAGTAGGCGCTGGGGTCGTTTGGTCCCCCCGTTCGGATCATGTCTAATTTTTGGATGCTGAGTGAAGGAAAGGTTAAGGAATACATTAAAGCTTTTTAATTTTGATAGACATTGTTTTTTGTTAGTTTGGTTGTAAAGAAACACTACATTTCCGAAAAATAAGTTTTTTTAAATAAAAAGTGAATATGACAAATTGAAGAAATACACTGTGTATTAAAACAGTATCGGAAAAGGGGTGGGCGCTTTCATTGTATAATCGTATTGTTGATAAGTTAAATGTGTATTGTGGGTTCCAAAATTATAACATATATGGAGGCTTCGAGATAGGCAGAATAGTAAATTGTGTACGGTAAGTAAAATGGTCACATAAAACAGGCTTTTATCTGGTTATTAGCCATAATAACTGAACCTTAATATTCGGAATTTTTCAAGCTTTTTGATCTCTTAAAAAATGATCAACGATCGTGGAGCCACGTGACCGGGTCCCTTGGCGGGGGTCTCCGTGTAACGTGGATTCCAGAGGATGGGCAGATCAGCGCCACGCGCCACCAGCCGTCGCCACAAGTGTCCCGCTAACGACAAGTGGCACGCACGCCCAGCATATGGCGAAGTGTTGGAACAAGGACGTCATTTTGCCTCGCGGGCCCGCGTGCGGCCGAAATTTAATAAAAAAATGGTGGCATTAAGGATGTGAGGATCTAATGAACGTGAACATATTATAAGACACCCATCTGATTAATACTATAAACAAAATACATTCACTGAATGATTTAAAATTGAGATGTCGTTGTGAAAAATACGAGTAGTAAAAATAGATACACTGACGTTTGTATAGTGTTTTTACAAAATAAGATATAGGTTCATTCGTGTACTTTGTTTAGTGAAGAATAATTCATCTTTAACTCTAAGAAAACAAACCAGAATAGTGGATACAGAAATGTCATAATAACAAAGGATTAGTAAAATTGCGTCATTTTCATAAAATAACTAACTCGAATGATAGATCTCAACACGGCTTGCTGTTACAGGGAGAATAGGCGCATACGAACAAACGAAAAATCATTACAAAGTGAAATTTGGGTATAATAAAGAAAATACCGATAAATAACTGTATTGCGCCATTTGTATCAACCGCCTTTGGTAAAAAGCAATACAATGTAATTGCTCCAAAAATATTTAATGATTTATTGCCAAATATAAAAGACTCAAAATGTAAAACAAAATTTAAAATAAAAATAACTGAACATATAAATAGTGTAGCGAGAGATTTTTTAAAAAATATATGTAAATTAAAAAACGTAGTACTTTATATAATTGGTACACATATTATTTATATTTTAATGTATTTGCTTTATATTTGTTTTATTATATATTATTTGCGTTAAAGTAACATGTATTCTTAGCACATATATATACTTTATATTTGTATAATAACGATTTTTTATTTCTTACATTTGATTAGCTAGGCATTTGTAATTGAGTAGTTTTAGTTTTTTTTTATGTTGTTGTTTTATTAGTATAGGACTACCTATGCTCTAACGATAGAAAATCTCCATCTTAGAACAGGCTGTGCCATGTTAGATGGAGACTATCATAAACAGAGAACACTCCGTTTTCAGTTTACATTAATTGGTTTTATATAGATTCAATGTTATTATTCAGTATTTATATTTTTTTTTGCAATAAATTTATAAATAAATAAATAACTAACTGAGGATTTCATAATGGACAAAATTTTAGTGCATAAAGCTAGGAAATTCAAAGTGGTCAAATCTAAGGAACTCACTGTAATCAAACACTTGAGGGTAGTCAAAACCGAAAAAACATATTTTATTTACATATAATTGAGTGTACATACCTAGTTTATAAATTTTCTTTTAATATGGTTAGTAAATTATACAATGTCTCGCATCGAGATACTGATTAGCAGATTTTTTTTAACGGATTCGAAAAAACAAAATTAACGAAGAGGCGAGATTTCTTACCTGGCGTGGAAGCTCCATTGGGGCTGTCGATATCAACCACCAGGGCCTCGTTACTGGTGTCGTCGTGGTGGTGATACACCTGCGCGGGGTCCCCCGGAGAGGGAGGGCCCGACTCGCCTTCGCTGCCCCTGCTCCGCTTCCCATCAGCCCCCTTGAGAGGAAACAAATACAATTTTATAAAATATTAATGAAGACACAACAACATAAATATCAAAAACATTTATGTAAATATACATAGTTCTTTTTTGCTATCGCACATGTGACAGATTTGTTTTTTTGCACCAAAGGAAACCATCCGATTGATTTGAATTTCACAACAGAAAAGATTCATAAAATAACAAAAAAACATTTAAAAGAGAGCAATAATTTTAAAACAATATCTGTGTCCAGGCGTATGAAGCAGACAGTTACGTGTGTGAAATAGAACCAAAACCACCAAGACGAGTGTTTTCGACTCAATGGCTGCTCTTAAGTAAAAACCGTTGTGTAGTGGTAGGCGCATTCGCCTACCAATTTTAAGGTACATGGTTCGATCTTTTCAAAAAAAATTAAAAAATAAATTCGCGTTCTTACGATTTACCCAAATACAGTTCTGAGACGGTTTAAATTAAAATCGACATTTATATAGGAAAATGTCTATATTTGTGTTAATCCTTCACCAAGCACAAAAGCTTGACTCTTTTTGAAGAGGAACAGCATTAAAAAAAAAACTAAACTAATTTTTTTAAAAACTTGTTATTGTTTATTTTTGCATAAAAATGTCTGCCTTAAAACAGGTTGTCCCTAGATAGGCAGACTAGACATAATCCAGAGACATCATTACTTAAGTATGTATGTAGTACATAAAGAAATTGTAATTTTTTGTTAATAAACAATGATTATTATTATTTACAATTTTATGAAAACTGTAATAAATTTAACTTAATTGCATATAATATATTAAATAAAAATAAATAATCACTGCAAAAATTGAATTGTATGCTACCATACTGTATAAACTTTTTTTTTTAATAAACAAAAAATAACGAACTGCTTTTTTAATTAAGAATAAATTATTATCCCAACACTCAACTACACCGCAAGACAAAAAAAATTACGAGTTTACCTGCTACCGCGCCCCTTGACTTTACTGAACCCTTTTTCTAAGAAATCCTTTATCGATACCTCTTTCTTTTGTTTAATAAATTAAGGACACTATGTGTCACCTTTCTACAATATTTACATTTTAAAATGTCTCAACAGTCTTGTTTTACCCGCGTTTGAGTGAACATAACACAACAATCATGGAAAGTGCAAAGCAAATGTCGATTGCGATAAAATCCAAAATAATCACATTGTCGCAAGAAAACATATCTAATTGTGAAATATCTCGTCGAGTTGGGTATTCAGAAGGTGCAGTGAGGTTTTTATTTAAAAAAATCCAAGAAACTGGATCCATAGAACGGAAAAAAGGAAGCGGACGGGGGCGCGTGACATCTGCCCGAGATGATCGCTTAATAAAAAAAATTGTTATGCGCGATCGATTTTTAACGGCACCTGAAATACACGCAGAGGTGCAGTCTACCAGCACATCAACATTTTCAGTAAAAACAGTGTCCAGGCGGCTGTTGGAGCATGGTTTCCAAGCACGGAGTCCCGCAAAGAAACCATTACTCACGGACAAAATGAAGAAGGCTAGACTGGATTGGGCGAAAGAGCACCAGAATTGGACCTTGGAGGATTGGCAAAATGTTGTTTTCTCTGATGAATCAAAATTCAACCTTTTTGGTCCAGACGGCAGAAAGATAGTTCGACGAAAACGTGGGGAAAGATATCATCCGTCGTGCGTCACTCGAACCGTTAAACATTCACCCTACGTGATGATTTGGGGGTGCATGACAGCATACGGTTTAGGACCTCTAAATTTTGTACAGGGTACGATGAATGCCATTCAGTACAAAAAAGTGTTAAAAAAACATATTATTCCAACAATCGAGGACATTACGCAGTATACCGCGGACCCAATTTTTCAGGACGATTCTGCGCCGTGCCATAGAGCCCGCACTGTGAGTACAAATATATATATATTTTTAAATGCATTTTGTGACCACATGATAAATAATTTATTGTTTTTTTATAGATCAATGAATTCAAGGAGAAAATTGGCTTAAAATCGTTGACGTGGCCCGGGAATAGCCCTGATTTGAACCCGATAGAAAATTTATGGGCGATTATGAAAAAAAAAGTCGGGAAAAAAAATCAAAAAACATTGAGGAATTAAAAAAAAACTTAATTCAAGTTTGGGAAGAAGAAATAACATCAGAAATTTTAGATTCGCTTTACGCTTCTCTAAATAATAGAATTTTACATGTTATAAAAAATAAAGGTGAATTCACTAAGTACTAAATATTTTTAAATGTTATAAATATGTTTAAATGTAAAATACTTTAATTTAAAATAAAGCGATAAGAACCTACTTCTTAAATATGAATTAAAAAATAACATGTCTTTTATTATTCCATCACAAACACTCGACCATAAATGAACCGTTATGGGTCTCTAAGGTTCGGGTAATCTGATACCTGATATATAATGGGAATTTCTAAGTACAATTCATGAGTAAGATTTTTTATTTTAACCTTGAAATAACGAGTAGTCATCACATATGTCAAACAATATAAAAAAACTAATTAAATATCAAGAATAATTCATTATATGTCAATTTTAGTTTTTTTTGAGAACTCGTAAATTTATTTGTCTTGCGGTGTATTTTGTCCTGCAGATTTATTTGGTTGGTCATCATCATTATCAAATCCTTATCTGCACCCGATAGTGCATAGGGTACTGTGGTATTGTATCATATGCAGCGTAATTCGATCATCAGGAAGGTAAGGTGATCAGTCTCACGCTTCAGGTGCCATTCCAGAGACTTCAGAAATACTTCAGTGTAAAACCACGTTTGAAAACAAATAACTCATTTAAACCTTCCGAAAGTGCGAACCCAGAACCTCGAGCATGGTAGGCAAACATGCCGACCACACTACACGACGGACGTTTCTCCACTCCATTTTCAGGAATTTTACCTGAGAGCGGTAACGTCAACACTCATCCAGGATTCTGGCTCTATTTCACATACAGAACTGTATTCTTCGTCCACCCGGACACGGATTAAGACATAGGTCAACCAGACGTAAACAATTTGAACCAGCCAATGACAGGTCATAGGCCCTGTAAATGCCTAGACTTCCATATTCCCATATATTTTTCATCCCTGTTGTAATTTGTTAATCTTAATGACTCCCGAGGGGGTAAAATCCAGTCTTTTGTCTACAAACATTTGGATAAACTCAAATATTGTTATAAAACCTACTGGTCCAAGAAAAATTGGAAAATTGTTTTCAGGCGATGCCTAGTATGTGAAATTATTCAGTCAGATGGATCTCTTCACAACAATAAAGGTTTGAGCTCTTTAACTTCACTTAAATCAACAAATGGAGGAAATGAGGAAGTGTGGATGTTCAAACATAGGCAAAATGGTGAATGTTACATAGTGTGTACGGTGGCCACTTGAACCAGCCAACGACAGGTCATAGGCCCTGTAAATGCCTAGACTTCCATATTCCCTTTTCTAAGGTCTCATCTCTAACCCTGTTGTAATTTGTTAATTAATCCAGTGTAGTAAACAAATATCCTAACGATAAATTGATAACAAATAAAATAAAATTATTGCAACGCAGAGAGAAAACATTTTTGAGAAGTGAATATGGAAGTCTAGGCATTTACAGGGTTTTTGACCTGTCGTTGGCCGGGTTATCACATTTCCTCAACTCTTCCATCTATTGACTTTTGTGAAGTAAAAGAGCTGAAACCTTTATCGTGTGGGTGAGATTCATCCGGCTAAACAAATTCACCTACAAAGAAACGCCTGAAAATAATTTTATCAGTTATTTGATTCAACAATTTTTTATATAAATAAAACACGAGTGATACTTTAATCCACAAATTTGGAATCACTCGTGTGGAAGTATCACTCGTGTTTGATTTATATAATAAATTACTATGAACTTCCATCAAGAATTTTCACTTACAAACTTAAATATTTTAATTCAACAATGTTTTGAGTATGTTCGAATGTTTGCAGACTGGCTGGATTTCCTTCTTTAGGAATTATCTAGATCTAAATTTGTTGCAACAGAGAGGAAAAACATTTTTGAGAAGGGGACATGGAAGTCTAGGCATTTACAGGCTTATTTTGTATTTTAATGCATTATTTTTTTACCACAACAGGCCAGGAGGCCCAATTACAGTGGTGTATTACATCACAGAATACCCAGGCTTGAGAAAAATCACATTTGATTTTTGTGTTCTTACCGGGAATCGAACCCGGAACCTTCCGTGTGTGAGTCAAGCGTCTTGACCACTACACCACGGATGACATGTTATTCACACATTCTCACATTACACATTCTCACATTACACATTCTCACATTACACATTCTCACATTACACACTGCCTATGTTTAAAATAAGGAGATCCAGTCAGTCTGCAAACATTTGGACATACTAAAAAACTGTAGAAAGAAAAATTGTTTATGGTTCTCCAGAACGGAGATGATCCGTTAACGGCTAACGGCCGATAGAGTAATGAACGGATAGCATTGTTCCTAGGTTTCCGTTTTCTCGGAAGTCCAGAGGACGGGCCAAGGGCGGGTCGCGGTCCTGCCCCCGAACTAAAACATACTGATTGACACCAATGTTAATTAATGTCATCGGTTAACAGTAAGGGCCATTTTAAAGCGGGCCGCGGCCGCGCCTTTTTTAGCCGGCGGCCGTTTATTTTTTATCGATTTGGGACATTTTTAATTTATATTTTGGACACACATAATTATATGTTTTGTCTCTACTTTTTCATATTTTCATAATCATCATCATCATCATCATCATCATTTCCCTTTCCGCATCCGGTGGTGCATAGGTCACTGCATCGGAACATCATACGAATGTATCTCGATAATTACAATAATAATAAATCTTTATTAACCGTAATATACAATGTCATGTAAACAAAATAATAACAAAGGTATACATAGTTAAATGTCAAAATTATGTTTTAACTCATTTAAATGCGATGCATAGTTTGATATATCGTTATTTAATTGCTTAAACAAATAAGTGGAAGTTTACCAAGTACTTATAATTAGTAATTTATATGTAAATATAAGTCATTTTTATTTTAATTTATTTAACAGTTAATATACATATACAATATATATATATATAAGGGCGGGCATATTGCCTTAAGGCAATTTCTTCGTACCTACCCAAACCGTTCAGTTTGAGAAAATTACAAATACATGGACATATTGAATCTTACAATTTTGTACAAAAATTAAAAACTAAGATTAACAAAAAAAAATATATAAAAAAATTAACACTATACTAGGAAGAGATGAGAGAGGGTGGGAAGGAAAGAAGAAAGATAAAGGAAGAATATAAATATTTAGATAGTGACATTTCAATTACCGTGGTTATTCAACATATACATGGATAAATGTATGAAAGAATTGAAAAGTATGGATGTGGGAGCGAAAATGAGTAATCTAACTGTCAGTTGCCTTCTGTACGCCGATGACGCAGTCCTCCTAGCTGACAGCGAAGAGGAACTGCAATCCTTGGTTACAAAGGTTTACGAAGTGTGCAAGGAGAGTGATTTGCTAATGAATGTGCAAAAGTCGAACGTAATGGACTTTGAAAGAAATGTAACTATGACTGAATGTAAGATTGTAGTAAATGGAGATAGTTTGAAACAGGTCGAAGAATTTGTATATCTGGGTAGTATGTTTACTAGAGATGGAAATATGGACAAGGATATTGAAAGGAGGGTTAGTGCCGGTAACAGAGTTAATGGTGCCTTAAAGTCTGTCGTAGCAAATAAGTGTCTATCGCAAGAGGCTAAATTAGCAGTTCATAATGGAGTTCTGGTACCAACCCTAATGTATGGAAGCGAAGCATGGAGTTGGAAAAAAGGGACGAAAGTAGACTGAATGCTGTTGAAATGCGATCCCTCAGGCGAATGTGCGGAAAAACAATGTATGATAGGTGCCATAATGTCGAAATTAGAGCAGAATGCAAGGCTGAGTTAAGCATTATCGACAAAATTAAGAAAGGTCTTTTGCGATGGTTCGGTCATGTGGAGCGAATGAATGATGAAAGAACGGCTAAAAAGATTTATGATGCGAATGTGTCTGGTTGTAGAAGTCGAGGAAGGCCGAGAAAGACATGGCATGATCAAGTACAACAAATTCTTGAAAGTGGTCATGTGAAAAGTCGGAATAATCGACGTGCGTGCATGAGAAGATGTATGAATGTGAAGGAAGCAAAGGAAGTGTGCCAGGACAGAGTGGTGTGGCGTTCTATCCTCTCTGCCTACCCCTCTGGGGAAATGGCGTGATGGTTAGTTAGTTAGTTAGTTAGACATTTCAATCTTGACTTAAATGAAAATAAAGAAGGTGCGTCTCTAACATTAGTGGGTAGATTATTCCACAATCGAGCGGCTACTACTGTGAAAGAGGAGGCGAGTGATTACATCATTATGAGTTATGGTTGGAAGGGAAGACTTTATATAGTTGATACTTGCCCAGCTAGCAATCCATAATCCATTCCATGTAAGTGATCATATGAGCATCTACATGCGCAAGGAAGGCTAGCACTTATGTGTTCCAATCCTTTTTTTTATTTTACCTACTCAAAATAATGTTTATTTATTTATTTTTGCACCACAATAGGCCAGGAGGCCCAATTACAGTGGTGAATTACATCACAGAACACCCAGGCTTGAGAAAAATCACATAAATTTTTTTGTGTTCTCACCGGGAATCGAACCCGGAACCTTTCGTGTGTGAGTCAAGCGTCTTGACCTATACAAACTAAACGGTAGTCTAACGTGAGATTATTATCATGGACTGATTTTGATTGTCAGAAATACTCGTACGAATTGAATACCTGTATTTATATTATTTTAATATGTGCATGAATGTTTGAGGGAGAACTGATTACTATCCTGTCAGAAATGTATGATTACATATTTGCTTAATATTTAATGATGTTGCAACGTTGAAAGTTGCAGGCGAAATTGAAAAATACACAAATGTTTCAAGCATCAACGGCACCTGTTATCTTTTACCTGCAGTCGAAACATATTATAACAATACTTAACAGTCATCACAACCGAAAGGAATCAATCAAATTTATCATCATTATACGTCAACACGAACTGTTGCCAGAATTCGTTTTTACATAGATCTTGTTCACAACTTATAACAGCTTTTTCAACCATTATATAATTCACTGCTCAACTCGGCTCCAGAATATCTAAGGGCAAACAGCGCACTAAATTTAGCGAACGCGCATTTGCGGTCGCAGGCCCTACGGCATGGAATGCTCTCCCAGCAGAGGTCCGAAACTGTGAGAGTGAAGTGATGTTTCGGAAGAAACTTAAAACCCACATGTTCTCTAAATCATTTGAATAAATTCTTAGCATGTGGTGACAAAGTACATTATATTTCATATATTTAAAAGTTAAAATTAAATTGATATCTTTATATCATCACTTTGTAAAGCGCCCTTGAGGTATTATATTACGAAAATGGCGCTACATCAGTTATCCATAATAATAATAATAATGATTATTATTATATAGATATCTACCATACAGGATTACAATTATTTGTGGTGAAAAAAACAGTGTGGTGAAAACTTTTTAATAAAACTCCCGTTGACTGATTACAATAAGTTCTTGCCCTTTTTCTCTTGCATCGCATCACATCACATTAAATACTTTAAAATTGCTATTTTTAGTAAAATTTATTTACTGAAATATTTATTACTGCTAATTTTGCTTTAATTAAATTTTATTAATTACCCTTGGTTAAAAATCTTCTCTTAATATTGCTTTTCCAAATTTTAAAAATTACTTGAGATACTTGCTATTCTTTCTTTTTTCTCAGCTACGCTTTACGTGGTTTTATACTTTTGAACTACTTTTAATTACTTTTAGAATTGCTTCTAAAAATTATATATTGCTTTTTTTACTATAATGTGTCATTATTTTTGAAGATGTTTTTTTAATTAACTTAAATTCATTGTGTTTTATTTCTTTTAAAGTTTCTTCTCATTGTTTCTTTTTTGAATTTCTTAAAATATGTATATATACATATATATATATTTCCTTTTTGAAAATGTTTTTTTTTTGCATTTGAGCATCTTTTTACACTAAAAAAGATATTAAATATAGTAACAATGAGTAAAATTATTTGAAAATGAGTAGGCGGGAGGGTAAGTTGTAAAAAATAATCAGTTGGAAATTAATTCTTTAGGATGCACTGGCCAGCGGCGTGGTCATGATGGGATTGCACAACATTGCAGTAACACTTTTGAAGCTCTGAAGGTTTCCATTATAATTAAATACTTACTCAAATATTACACTAACAGTATATTATAAGAAATAAGGCTGCCATTTTTTTTTTAAATAATTTAAAATTGCGTCATGTATAAAGGTTTAAAAATGTATGAAGAGATGCCTGAATGTGTAAAGAATAAAAAGAGTTTGAATTTAAAAATAAATATTACGTTTACTGTAAGATGATGTAAATATATATATAATTAAAGATGGTGTATATATTAGTTTTATACTAATTGTAATATAAGCAAACTTAAGAAATAAATATAAATAAAAAATAGGGATCATCGGGTTTCATTTATAGCGAAAGTCGCAAGACCCAGCTACTTTCAATCTCGATAAAATATATCATTCCGTCAGAAAAACTCTTATTGAAAAATTACAAAAGTAATTCATTACATAAATAATTTCTCCCTAATACTACGCGAGCGGAGCCGCGGGGAAAATCTAGTAAGATATAAGTCAGTTAGTTGCTTATTCATAGAATAAATTCAATGCTTGTATAAGTAACCTATTCCGCTAAATCCCAAAAGGATCACTCCCACGCTTCCAGGAATCAAAATCAAGGATGCGACATGAGGTCTACCACAAACTCTGAATTCGGACGAAGAAATTTCTGGTTTTTGGGTCCCAAAATATTTAACGAATTTGCCGAACAT
Organism: Micrasema longulum; assembly: GCF_059751315.1. Taxonomy (NCBI): domain Eukaryota; kingdom Metazoa; phylum Arthropoda; class Insecta; order Trichoptera; family Brachycentridae; genus Micrasema; species Micrasema longulum. The sequence goes on along the minus strand of NW_028279986.1, from coordinate 29,398 downwards.
TGTAAAACCATGACCCGGATTTAATTGAATATGCAAAATAAACGGTTGCTGCGGGGGTAGAGAAAAGTCGGAAAAATTGTTAAAATACATTTCATAACAAAATATTTTTAAAAATGTATTATTGATATTTAATGCATTAACTTCGTGTTCAAACATTTTACTGAATATTACTAAACATTTGTATTTAACAACTTACCGACTTTTCTATGTCTGCCGGTTTCGCGACGTACCCGTCTACCTATTAAACTCACGCCCCTCCCTTCATCCCCTTTTTTTTTCAACTATTTATCCTACAATATCAAACATGTTCATAAACTTATCAGTGCATGTTAGGGTTGCCTAGTAAACGCACGCTGTTTTAAATCGGCATGTTGGTTTTATATTTTTGTGCAACAACTATGCTGAAGGTATATAGTGGGTTTTGCATGTTAGTTTAATTGGTGTCCTGTCGAACACACAGCGTAGGTCTCGAAACCGGTAGACACAGAAAAGCCGTTAAGTGGTTACATACAAATATTTTATAACATTTAGCAAAAAAATCTGGAAAAACGAAAGTACAACATGATTTGAGAAAAAAATGCCAAATGGTTGATAGACATGGGAAGCAAAGAGACTGAAAATTTGTTGACAACCATAACTTAATTTTTACCTATATGTTATATCCATACCATATTACTAGCGGATCTGTCAGACGTTGTCCTGCCCGAACGTTGGCTTCCCTGCTATTAGCTTGAAAAAAGACTTTTCATTGATAATTAGGTACCTAACTACTTGTTTGTGATTGAATTCCAAAACTTAAAATTGATAATATTAAAATACTTCATTTAAGTAGGTACCTAGGTACTTGTTTATGGTTGAATTCCAAAACAAAAAATATATATATTTTTTTTAATATAGCATTCTTTTTGCAAACGTCAAACTTCGGTCGTCTCACCAACAAAGAGTGTACTTATGTAAGAATACGTTTTTTTAAATGTATTGAATTTAATAATATTTTAGTGTAACCAAAAATCAAATAAAAAGAAACAAACGGGTAGAAGTTATAAGGAATTTAAGGAAAGAATCTGATTGAGGTCCACAAAAAACAAATGCTGTTTGTTAACATTCAAAAAAAAACTTTTTTATACACAAAAAAACAACATCTTTCCATTTTTTTGCAAATGCATTCTCCTCGAATGTACCCTAGTAGATCGATGCATTAAACATTTATGCTCCTAACTTATTTTTTACATATTCGATTGAAAATTTTTATATCTACGAACACGCACAGCGCAAAGATCTATGTTTCTCTGAAAACCGCACGTAAATCGGTTAAGCCGTTTAGGAGGAGTACGGTTACATCACACGTACAGAGGAATTATATATATAAAGATGTACATATTTATTATATTATATACATACTTATTATATTATATAAATACTTATTTTATTTTATACATACTTATATATTACATACATACTTCTTATATCCGTGTACACTTTTGCAAATACGACCTTATATATTTTTTTTGCCGCAACATATCGTTTCCTTAGAACAGGCATCGCCTATATAGGAACCGATAGATCCTCTCAAGTATTCCGCTATACCGCACTCCTTCGCTCGCTTGATTTATCCTTAGTGTTTAAGTAGAATATTTGTTTGTAATTTGGCTTATGTGATTTTTCTAATACATAAATAAAAAGGATACTTAAAATTGTATGATTGGACAATAAATTCAGTAGAAGGTGGTCATGTTCTCGTTTACTTTGGTCTACATACAAAAATGTCCGCCGTAAAACAAGTTGTACCTAGTTAGGCAGACTACACATAATCCAGAGAAGTCTTTTACCAAAAAAATCTAGTAGATAAAGAAATCGTTATGTTTGATAAAACTGTTATTGTTTGTTACTAATATTATTTGTTACGTTGTTTATATATTCTTTGAGTCTGGCCCTGAAACACGGTGTACACACATATAGAAATCACTCACATTTAAGTGTTCGTAAACCACTGGTTATGATCCATTGCTTAATGATAAGCTCAACATTATTGAGCACGCGAAATTTGTCCGTTTTATTATACGGACCGTGAACGCCTTCGGAACATGTTCGGACTGCGTATGAAAATTTTGGAGTCGCGTTTATGTTTTAGCGAGGTCGAATTTTTGACCCAGAGACGAGGTCAGGGTTACGGCTTTTGCCCTCATACACGAGTTCATAGGTACAGCCAGAAAAAGCCCAAGTTCATAAAACAAGTTTATCATGAAACGATTTAAGGGAAACCATTTGCAATTCACTCGGGTTTTGTTTTTCATATGGAAATACGGTAATTTTATAAGTCATCGTTTCGTAATTAACGTCATTAACAATTTCTATTCGGATTTGTGTAATACCAACGCGACGCGACGTAGGAAAAGAAAGGCGAGGCTAAAGCACTATTTGGTGAAACATTGTTACAAATTTTCCTAAACTTTATTCGTAAAGTTGCTCTCGTGTTGTATTAATGGCATTTTATTAACCTTTCCCTTACTGTCCTAAAAACACCCGCGCGTTACGGTGCTGTGTAGTCACTACACATAAAAAAATAAGAGATTTAAAAAGGGAAAAATGGAATATTTATAGGGAATGGCTTTAATTAACCATAATTTAATTTAAAGATGATAATATTTCAAATCTAACTGCTGAAAACATGAAAAAACTGTTGGGTATCGCTAGCGACTCGGCCAAAACGTGCACCCGCACCAACTTTCCGAGAGCTACTAAGTAGCTAGTACTGGGCTACGTGACTGACTTCGCAGCGGGCGTAAATTCTTTACTCTTTTCTTCGTACGCAACAATGCGAAACATTGGTAAACTGTGAGTATAATTTATCCCCGATTTCCGATAAAATGTTTTTTTTGTGCCTAATAAGTACTTATTATTTAATAACAAATTATTTTAGTCGATACGAAAATGTGTAATTGAGGAAAACTGAAAATGTAAACCCAATATTGATTATATTTATAAAGATATTATAGTTATTAGACGCAATGTGTACTAGCTACACATCACCGGGGAGGGTTAAATGTGGATACTTTTTTACACTATCGCTTCTCATACAGTTCGATTTTAAAAATATTCTTTCCTATCTTGAAACAATTCTTGACGAATTTCAAAGGCACTCGCTGGAACCAGAGACCAGAGTACGTCATGCCCCGTATGAAGGCAGATAGTCGGTCGAGCCAACGCGAAACCGAAGGCATGAGAACACACATTACAAGGCATAAGTTATTCCCCGATCGGCGATAACGGCGGAGGCATGCAGAGAGAAATGGCCGCGAAATATTTTTGGAAAGCACCGTAAATTATTTTTCCTTTAGCCGCCGGGGCACGCCGCAGTCAAACGATTATAATTGGTAAATAATCTTGCGCGAGGTTCAAGTTCCGGTACAAGTGTTCGTGAAATGCGTCATGTAATCGACTGGCGAATTTAATGCACTTTGGATGCATGATATTATGTCAAGGGGTTTACTGTGTGAAAAAGATTTATTCGTGGATAAATGCGAAACGAAAATGACGCGCGACGTAACATTGAAACCGCAATGATCGGGGTGAACAAGATGACATATTAAAAAAAATCATTTAGAAGCGTGGCCAATTTATTTTAATAAAAACAAATAGTTATTTTATTCTGCAGAGCGCAGAGCTAGCGACCCCCTTCGCCCTCCTGTTTTACCCCTGCAGAAGCAACCTTTCAGTTTTTTAATTCTTTTTTTTAGTTTTGTAAAGCTTCTAAAGTGTTTTTTTTTTAATTTTCCAATATGTCTCCTGGCTCATACTGATCATTGTGCTTTCGGATGTGACAGGGTTAATTGAGGTCTGAAGAAGGTAGTGGCATTTCGGACGTTTCTTGGAAAATCTTTCTGCTGAAGACTTTCATATTCTTCTTTAAAAAGGGGCATTTATCTCTGTTCAAACACGACGTTCGAATGTAGAATCGAGACGCTCTTCCTTGTAGCGAAACGTCCGAAATTGGAGATAGCGATATCGCGTGTCTCGAACCTCGGACCGCCGGGAATTCGCCGTGAGTTTTTATCACACGCCGCCGCCGCCGATATTTCACGCGGGAACTTTATTGGCTGGCAATAAAATAAAATGTGTTCAATCGTATCTCTGCGGACGCGACGGTCCTCCCAGCTCCCAGCAGACAGTCCCCCCGGCTCCCCTCGCGATCGCTTATACATTTGGACCCTTTCGCACGCACCAAATGAAAAATGCACCTTATCTAATAATTTTTATAAAAAAAAAATTTTTTAACATTCCCTTTTCGCACCTAATGACGCATAGGGCACTGCATTGGCAAACCAACCGCAGCGTATCTTAATCATTTTTGTTGCATAAAAATAAGATCTGTCTTACGCTTCAGGTGCCAATCTAGGGACTAATATTTTAGTTGCAATACACCTTTTAAAATAACTATTTAATGTCGGAAAATGAACCAAGATTCTCTAGCATGGTAGGCAAACGCACTAATCATTAGACTAAGAGGCGGTGTTGTAATTTTTTTCAGTATTGAATAATTTAATTTAATTCGTGAATTTTGTAATTTTTTTTATTTTTTTTTAATTTCATTGATCAACCCTTACGGGTTACATACATTTAACAAAATATTTTTACTTTTAAAATTCACATTCTACTGTTAATAATAATATTTTTAACATCTTTTGTAAAGGTTGTCTGAGTCTTTTGTTTAGTTTTGTCTGGTAGTTTATTGTATAATTTCAGTCCATGGTTTATTAGTCTCGATTGTCCTTTTCTCGTTTTAAAAGGTTGTATATGATATTTTTCTGATATTCTCGTATTGTGTTCATGTTTACTACAGTTTTTCAAGTTTTAATTCTTCGTCTACAATTACATCAGTGGCTAATTTAAGAATCAATTTTAAGGATTCTAGTTTAAAGAGTTCAGTTACATTTAATTGTTTAGTTTGTTTAAAAAGTTCTTTAGTTGCTGTTAGATAGGGTAGGTCAAATACTAACTTTAATATTTTATTTTGCTGTCTTTGTAGTCTGTTTGTGTCATTTTGATTTCCTGTTCCCCATAGTAGTTGCATATAACATATTTTAGTTTTTACATAGGCTTCATACATTATTTTTTTTCCTTTATTGGAACAAAGTTTTTGATTAAAAAAAAAGACTTGATGAAGTCGCCACTTTATAGAATATTACCATTAACTCATCATCATCATCGTTCCCTTTCCGCACCTAATGGTGCATAAGGCACTGCATCGGTACACCAATCGCAGCGTATCTTGATCATTTTTGTTACATGAAGGTAAGATGATCAGTCTTACGCTTCAGGTATCAGTCCAGGGACTATGAAATATTCTAGTGTGAAAACACCCATTTAAATAAATATTTCACATCAACCATGTCGGGAATCGAACCCGAGACCTTTTGCATGGCAGGCTAACGCGCTGACCATTACACCACGAGGCTGATAAACCTTTAACTACTTTTACCAAATATCCCCAAACACATAAATAATTTACAAAGACTATAAGACGACATTTGTAAAAAGGAGACCAGTCTGACGTTGCCGCGAAAGCAGTGAAACTAGTTATTGATGCAACAAACTAGGTCGATTATTAGTGTTAAGTACGACCAAAAACCTGGATGACTCGGTGGTTTCAATTCACCACGTTTGGTGTACCGGTAAATGCTTTAGCCCACCACACTTTGTTGTCCTTGGTAAAGCAAAGTCGACGTGAATAAATTTCTTTAAAAATAGTTTTTTTTTATTTTTGTTTAAGAGAATATAATATATGAACGTAGCGAGAGTGATGATTTCTTTGCTTGTTATTTTTTAAATGCAATATTTCATATCCCGTTGACTGGCGCCTGAAGCATATCATTTTACTTTAGTGTATTTAAAAAATGATCACCAATACACTACGATTGGAGTACCGATTCAGTACCCTATGCACCGCGAGATGCTAATAGGAGAATCGTAATGATGATGTCGGCAGGAAGAATACAAAACCTACATCGTACCTTAGACGTCAAAACACGGGAGTCTATATTTGGCTGTTTGCGGGTTTCGTTTATTATACTTTTAGTCTGTATTACTGTTGATATCCCTTATAAATAAAATAAAAATACATATTTAAACAGTTTAAACCACCGTTTTATATTGCATTTATTTCACAACGTTAATTTAGGTACTTAAACAGCGTAAAATTTAAAAGTTTTAAAAAATATATTTTTTTATCAACTCATGTGCAATGGGGTTAAAACATCTAAAATAATATTTTTTTATTTTAATGCTGTTTTTGTATTTCTCCGTTTTGTTTTTCATCTGCCGACCTATTGGTTACTTAATCGAGGTTTTCATGTGCCTTATTTTATTACTTCGGAGTAATCACCGCGATATTGGTTCGATGGGCGCGGATAATGTCCCGTGTTTGGAGAAATTGAAATTTAGAGTATAAAAATTTATAGAACGAGTTTAATAACGATGACACATTTTAAGTAGTAATTTAGTATTGAAGATTTTCAAATTTTTAGATTAAAAATTATTCGTATTTTAATAACATGTTGTATGTATTTATTTATAATGTAATCGTAATATAATGTAATCGTACTTGTAAATGGCCCAGTTGCCATTTACAAGTACGATTACATTACACGATAGAAAAAAAAATGTACATAATATTACATAGTAAATTAATCTTAATGTCCCCTTTCGCGTGACAAGAAATAAGTATTTATTCCATCTGTCAGTCTGTAGCACTAACTATGCACAACACTCTTTCCTCTATCGTTCTTGCTCTAACTATAATGTTTTTTTTTCATCTATTGATATATTTTACATACCCCTTAATTTATTTAAAAATAAATTAAGACTTATTATTTCTGGCTGCGATACGATCCCACTTACTATTTAATGATGCACACTCCTGAACACTTACTCCCACACTAATACACATAAACACACATCTACACTTACTCTCATACAAATACACATCTACACATCCTTTTGTAGTAACACAATTTAATAATATGTATGTTTTTTATTTAGAAACTTTGCTGGTCTGTCTTTAAACTGTTTTTTTTTTAATGTTATTATATCATTGTCGACTGTTTCTTTCTTTAAAATAAATAAATAGTAAAGGTGCAATAATATAGACGAAATAAAAGACGTCGAGCATGAACGTAAAAAAAATCCGCGAGTTCCTGAGTGGAGTACCGAAATACCAGCTAAAATGCTATAAATACGACTTCATTGTCATTGTAGTGTTTATAAAACTGTTTCATAATATTATCGAGTTTTCTGCAAAATTTATATATTTCATCATAAAATAGTATTGCGAGAGGATGCTTTATGACAGCGCGCTGTTCCCACTGTTAAGTTGAACCGCACTGATCTAAAATCTCGATCGCGTTAGAGGGGCGGTACAGCGGGGAGTTGGAACGGGGAATGCATGGTAAAATGTAAAGCACGCAATCCGGATGTTTGTGGTTATGGCTGGAAATATGCTCCCAAATAGCAAAAAGCACACGTGCAAACAGACCAAAATATCTAAGATTATTAAAATGTAAATCGATGAATTGTAATGCTTGCACGGAGGAAAAGACAAATAACTATTATTTAAAGAATTAGGCAGAAAAATGTTTTAATAATTTTGATACACTCTTGCATTATGGGGTAGGATTGTGCAAAAATGAGAGTTATATTTTATTTATTTATGCTAAATTAAGTTAGTTCCCAACATCTTAAAAATTAATGTAAACTTTTAATAACATTACAATTTTATATCAAAATTTCTCAAAAATATTTTTTTTATGATTAACAAAAAAAATTATAAAAAATATGCTACCTGGGGGACTCTAGATACCAGGGGCGAATCGTCTATATAACCGATTATGCGCAACCTAATATTATATTTTACTATCAATAATAATGTTTTATAGTTGTTTTAATTATGGGAAAATAAATAAAATAATTTATATTTATTATAAATTAACGTCACCATTTATATCTTCCTCAAAAATAAATATAAACATCTATAAGCGCACCCAGCCCCCAGCCCGTTCCCTGTGGAGGAAAGAATCTGACCGATTGATGTAGCTTATTTTTTCATACAAAATTTATATGAGGGGGTATAATAATTAATATTAAATAGTACAATATAATGTCGATAATTAATTAAGTGTATATTTTTAGTATTATGTGGGAAGAATGTTATAAGTTAGTTTTAATGTCATGGTAGAATGGGAGAATGCCGCTAGCTGACCGCGATGAGGCTCGCAACCCATCAGGTCGCTTCTCTCGGGGGGGCGCAAAGAGGAGGAATTCTCAGGAATGTAGAATTGCCACTTGGAATGTAAGAGGACGTATGACTGATAAGATGAATGAACTGTGTGATATAATGAAGAATAAATGTATAGATTTATTGTGTGTCTCTGAGACTTGGAAGAAAGGGAGTGGTTCGATGGAGCACGGTGATACTCTGGTTCTCTGGTCCGGTCTCCCTGAGACGGACAGAGCTTGCCGGGGTGTTGCTGCGTTTCTATCGCCAAGAATGATAGAGGGCATGAATGAATATGAATTTGTAAGTGAGAGACTCATGTTTGTCAGATTTAAGGTCGGACTGACAAGATTGCTTGTTATCATAGGATACGCTCCTGTCAACTCCGACTGTGAATCTGAGAAGGACGAGTTTTGGACGAGTCTAATGAATGTGATGAATGGGAAAAAAGATAGCGAAAGGATAGTTTTGGCTGGAGATCTTAATGGTTGGGTGGGAACAAGGAGAGATGGGCTGGAGTCAGCTCTAGGTATGTTTGGGGATGCAAGAGTGAATGACAATGGGAAAAGACTGCTAGAGGTATGCCTGGAATGGAACCTTTTTGTATCAAATACATTTTTCGAACATAAAGGAATCCACCAATACACATGGGAGAGAGGAAATGAAAGGTCGATTATCGATTATGTCATCATTGACTCTAGATTGAAGCCTGTAACTGTCGACACACGTGTGTACAGAGGGGCCGAGATGGAATCAGACCATTTTTTAGTGGTCTCAAGGGTGATTCTGTTTAAGGGATGGCGGTCCCAAACAAACAAAGTTCAGGCTCCTTCTAGAGTCAAAGTTGAAAAACTGCAAAATGCTGACATAAAAGATAATTTTGAAAGATCTGTGAGTCACAGACTGAACGAAAAAGATGTAGAATGTATGGGTATAAACGATATGTGGGAGTGTTTGAAAATAAGTATGTGCGAGGCGGCGAAAGAAGTGTGCGGTGTGACAACGCTAGGGAGAAAGAAAGGTGATGCGTGGTGGGACGACGAAGTCAAAAAACTCGTTAAAGAAAAGAAGGATGCGTGGATAAATTTGCTTGCTGTAAAAAAGAATACAATTGAATATGAATCGGCTAAACGCGTGTATGGTGAAAGTAAGAAAAAGGTTAAGCAGGGTGTATGTGAACGGAAGAAAAAATTGAAGGATGAAGAAGGAATGAAAATGACACACAATTTCCATGAAAACATTAAAGTTTTCTGGAAAGCTGTGAAAAACTCCAGGAGTAGCAGTGAAAGCGGAGGCATGACAGTTGTTAAAGATAAGGATGGAAAAATGGTGACTAGTGAGAGTGGAATAAAAGAGAGATGGAAGGAATACTTTGAGGAAGTTTATGAATCGCACACTGGTAACTCGGGCGGTGCCGATGTATCGACATTATCCGAGGTGTGTCTGAACGCAAATGATGAGGTAAGTCAGATTAGTATGAAAGAAATTATCAGCGTTGTCAAATGTATGCGGAATGGTAAAGCGCAAGGGTATGACTGTATTGCAGCAGAGTTTATTAAGTCGGGTGGCAAATTAATTCTCACATGGCTACATAAACTTTTTAACTTGTGTCTCAAGGAGGAAAGGACTCCACCTGATTGGAGGAGGGCAGTTGTTATGCCGTTATACAAGGGAAAGGGTTCTAAGGTGGAGTGTGGGAATTACAGAGCTATCAGTCTTCTGAGCGCTGTCGGCAAAATGTATGGAAGAATACTGATAGAAAGAGTAAGAAACGTGACCAAGGAGAAAGTATGGGATGTACAGAGTGGATTTATGAATGGTAGAGGATGTATGGATCAAATATTTGCATTACGCAATATGACAGAAAAGTTTTTGGCGAAAAACCAGAAGCTTTTTTGCGCTTTTGTTGATTTGCAAAAAGCATTTGATCGAGTTGATAGGAAAAAATTATGGATGGTTCTATCGGAGTATGGAGTGAGTGACAACCTTGTCCGCGCTATTGCTTCCTTGTACAAAGATAGTGTAGCGTGTGTAAGGGTAAATGGGTCATTAACTTCCTGGTTTGACATCCCTAAAGGAGTCAAACAGGGATGTGTTATGTCACCGTGGTTATTCAACATATACATGGATAAATATATGAGAGAATTGAAAAGTATGGATGTGGGAGCGAAAATGAGTAATCTTACTGTCAGTTGCCTTCTGTACGCCGATGACGCAGTCCTCCTAGCTGACAGCGAAGAGGAACTGCAATCCTTGGTTACAAAGGTTTACGAAGTGTGCAAGGAGAGTGATTTGCTAATGAATGTGCAAAAGTCGAACGTCATGGTCTTTGAAAGAAATGTAACTATGACTGAATGTAAGATTGTAGTAAATGGAGATAGTTTGAAACAGGTCGAAGAATTTGTATATCTGGGTAGTATGTTTACTAGAGATGGAAATATGGACAAGGATATTGAAAGGAGGGTTAGTGCCGGTAACAGAGTTAATGGTGCCTTAAAGTCTGTCGTAGCAAATAAGTGTCTATCGCAAGAGGCTAAATTAGCAGTTCATAATGGAGTTCTGGTACCAACCCTAATGTATGGAAGCGAAGCATGGAGTTGGAAAAAAAGGGACGAAAGTAGACTGAATGCTGTTGAAATGCGATCCCTCAGGCGAATGTGCGGAAAAACAATGTATGATAGGTGCCCTAATGTCGAAATTAGAGCAGAATGCAAGGCTGAGTTAAGCATTATCGACAAAATTAAGAAAGGTCTTTTGCGATGGTTCGGTCATGTGGAGCGAATGAATGATGAAAGAACGGCTAAAAAGATTTATGATGCGAATGTGTCTGGTTGTAGAAGTCGAGGAAGGCCGAGAAAGACATGGCATGATCAAGTACAACAAATTCTTGAAAGTGGTCATGTGAAAAGTCGGAATAATCGACGTGCGTGCATGAGAAGATGTATGAATGTGAAGGAAGCAAAGGAAGTGTGCCAGGACAGAGTGGTGTGGCGTTCTATCCTCTCTGCCTACCCCTCTGGGGAAATGGCGTGATGGTTAGTTAGTTAGTTAGACTGAAATTATACAATAAACTACCAGACAAAACTAAACAAAAGACTCAGACAACCTTTACAAAAGATGTTAAAAATATTATTATTAATAGTAGAATGTGAATTATAAAAGTGAAAACATTTTGTTAAATGTATGTAACCTGTAAGGGTTTATCAATAAAATTTAAATAAAATTAAAAATTAAAAAAAAAAAAAAAATTTAAAAAAAAGTTTTATTGGTGGATTATTGGTAATAATTATTTTAATTATAAATAAGTCGGTATTCCGTCTTCTGTTGTCAGCTGTTGAAGCGGATAGATGAAGTTGTTTTCGCATAAAACCATAGAAAAAGAAGCCGTGTATATACTTTATTACTTACATGTATGTATGTATGTACATGCAGGTACAAATTGCGAAGAAAAATATAGCTTACCTATTAAAAAAGTCACAGTTCGCCACTGATAGATTAAGAAAGAGGGAACAAAATTTCACTAGATGGGAATGGCAGAGGTAGTGATGGTCACAGTTGAATTTGATTCAGTGATCGCATGAATGAATACAAATCAGGACTGGGATATTTATTTACAGACCTGAGAATTATACGCAAGTTTGAGTGAAAACCGTAATTAGACCTATGATTTTCAGTTTGAAAAGATAGATTACTACATTTTATATTCCCTACTCGCCATGGGTAACCCCAGTGAGGTCACATTATTTTATTATTAATTATTATTATTATTGTGGATAATTCATACAGCGCCATTTTTGTGAAAATCACCTCAAGGGCGCTGTACAATAAATATCCCAACACCCCTTGCAGCTTCATAGCGCATTGGCGGTTGGGATTCAAGTTCTTCATTCAATTATAATTCAATTAAATAACAGATAGGCGCTAGATTAAATCATGTCTTACAGCTAAAAAGCGCATGGACAGTATGAAGCCTAGCCCTATTGACATAATTTAAAAATAGAATTTCGGTTTTTCGATTATTTTTTCAAAATCAGTTACAAATAAGAGCAGGATTACAACATATCCTGCAGCTACAGAGCGCATAGACGGTTGGAATTCTAAAGCCTATTTATGAATTTTAAGTTTGAAATAATTTGATAGTTTATGACAATGATTCAAATAAAAAAACGTACATTAGCAGAGAAGTAAGTTAATCAAGTGTTCATAATAAAAAGTTAACTATAAAGAACTAAATAAAGAAAGCACAGTATTCACATATTATATTATTGTTTGCAAGATAAAAGCGACTACCGATGTCCGAGGAGTCTGCCTGGTAACCGTAAACACATTAGCCACATCTTTCCGGGTAATTTCTGGTAGATACGACGCACATTTTTACCATAGGATGAAACCTTTTGTTCCATCGGCTTCGTGTCCATTTTGAGACGCAACTTTAGCGTAGGTAGAATGCATATAATAAAGACGCAACATTCCCGCTCAAAATTTCTAAATGTATTTTTTGCATTAATTTTTGTTTATAATGGAAAAAATGAATAAATAAATAAATAGGTTTTCCGTCTCTGTGGAAATATATTTTAATGATAGATATGTGCTTTCCGCGTTGTTGCCTGCGGGCGCGATACCCTACCGACACCACACCATACACATACAGCTTGCATCTATCTTGGCACAGGTTTACATACATAGACAGATGCAACAAAAAAATATACATGGTGCATTGTACTGTACTTTTAGTGATAATAGATAAATATTGTTTTTAGTGTATGGTATGCATTGTTTCTTATATTATTTTGTGCTATGTAAATGTATTTTTTTCTTAAAATGCCAAATCAGGATTTAGTATTTTTTTATTGTGGATAGCTTACAAAGTTTCATTTCATAATAAAATAGCTTAAGGGCGCTTTCATTCAATATTTCATACAAATTCAATATTAATAAGATAAAAAGTTTCATCTGCTAATTTAGTAATAAATAAAACATACCTTTGGAGATAGTCCATACGATTTTCTTTTCCGTTCTTTATCTCCTCGCACTAATTCTACCCGATTATCTTCGAACATTCTTCTTTCTTCTGCTCTTTGTTTATCTGTTAAAAAATATCAAAATATTAGTAAATTGATTGCACACACAGTAAATCATCATCAGCATTCCCTTTCCGCACCCAGTGGTGCATAGAGCACTACGTTGGTACACCAATTGCAGCGAATCTTGATCATTTTTGTTACATGAAGGTAAGAAGGCAGTCTTACGCTTCAGATACCAGTCCAAGGAATCGAACCCGAGACCTCTTACATGTTAGGCGAACGCGCTGACCATTACACTACGAGGCCGAAAAAATAATATATTAGTTGATTGATTGCACAAATGTATAAAAAATAGAAAATACATGAATATTTACATTTTATATATTTTTAAATGCGATCTAACGATTTATTTGATTCATTTTAATTTTCAAACTATATATTTTTACTAGTGATGACTACTACCATGACGCCATTTCCCCGTAGGTGTAGATAGAGAGGATGAAACGTAATTCATACCCTTCGATTATGTCTGCTATTAATATGACCAGACTTGAGATTTTAGGTTAATCTGATCATGCCACGTTTTTCTTGGCCAAACCGTATTTCTTTTTTAAATTAAATTCGTTTCGTGAATTCGTTCGTGTCGTATGAGAGGGAACGAGAGCGAAATACGATTTTGATTGCGTTAGAGTGCGATGGATATATGACGAACGAACGAACTTACGAAACGAAATTTAACAGAATAAGCCTGCAGATTTAGCGGTTAGTCAACAACTTTGCTTTAATATATTAATCAAATAATGGTGGAAAACATTTGATTTGCAGTCAGTCAATAAATGTGCTGGTCAATACACGAAATGAGGAATTTATAGTATGACATAACCATAAAAAAACTCACATTTAAGTTCAATTTCCTCATCATCAAGAAGTAGAGAGACCACTTCCTTTGGTTTGAGGGTATCTGGTTTGAAATGTCCACCACTGATAACCATTCTTTGAATCTGAAACATTAAACAAAAATATTGGAGATTATTTATTTAAAATGTGATGCACTAAATATTGTAAAATTAGAGTATTTTGCATCACAGCGGGCCAGGAAAGTCTAATTACAAAGGATAATCACAGATCAAAACACCCAGGCTTGAGAAACATCATATTTAATTTTCGTGTTGTCACTAGAAATCGAATCCGGAGCCTTACGTCTGTACGTCAAGCGTCTTAGCCACTACGGAGGCTTCAAACGTTTTTTTTTTATTTGCCTACACCCGCTCCCGCATGGAATTGGCATAAAAAAGAGTTGTCAAATAATCGATTTTATTTTTTATATTTAATTATAAAAGCTTATTGTAGAAATCCATGGGCGATTTTACAGGATGTTCTCAAGATAAATGTGAGAAATTCGACCGGAAATTTCTGTATGTCCGGGAGGATGCAGAGTACAGTTTTGTTTGTGAAATAGAAACGAATGTTTTCGACTCGATAAAAGTAAAAATCACTCTGGTAAAAATCATGAATCGGTTGATCGAATGGAAATAAGTCCACTTCAAGTCGTTGGCGCGTTTTTCCACCATGATTGAGGTCTCGAGTTGAATTCCCGACACGGTCGACAAGAAGTAGAGAAAAGCAATTTTGACGGTTGTTTTCCCTGCAATATTTCAATGTCCCTCGACTAACACCTAAAGCGTAAGACTGAGCACCTTGCCGGCATGTATCAGATGACTGAGTTAAATTGGTTTAGTTCAGCAAATACAGTCACGTGTTTTTTTTTAATATCGAATAAATATTTTTAGAGTTACTATTATTTACCCAAATTTTCCAATCAAAACTCGTCAATAAATTGTGCTAGAAAAATTGGAATCGAATTGTGGTTGAGTGGGATTTGAACCTCGTACCTTCGATCTGTGAGTCCACAACACTACTACGGGACCACCCCAACCAGGTTAATATACTAGTTACCCGTTTTACGAAGGGTGTGATACGTATACATGTATTATTGTGTTTTTAACATGCACTCCCCACTCAAATATTTCCTAAAAGCTCTAGCTAAAAAAATTACAATACTGCCTAATCGACCACCCCCATTAAAATCATAAGTATCAAATTGTCTGGAAACATTGGTTATCGATACCATAATATATGCGCGCGGATATTGTTAGAAGGATCTTTTGTGAGGTACTCAGTTTAGAGTTCGAAAATAAACGGAAGAAGATATTATCTAGGATCCTGGCAAAGAGTACTCGTCACCCTTGTGACCTCCTGTGAGAAAACTGTAAAAGGGAGGCAAGAGTGTTTTTAGCACTTTAACGGAGGGATTTACAATATAAAAACACGTGAAAGAACTTGAGATTTGCGATAAAAGTGAAAATAATTTTCGATATTCCGAATATTATCTGATTTTCGGCAAAATTTATCTTAAAAATATCACGTCATTAGAATTTTGTCAACTTTTACTTAAAATATGCTAGAAGTAAGAAAACCTAAAAAAATAACCGCAGGTAATGTGCGATTGTTTACATTAGTAAGAATATTTTTTAAGTCAATAATTTGTTTAACATAATTATTTCTCATAACCACCAAAACGTGATTGCTGAAAGAATTGGGGAAAAATAATTCCAATCGAAACATCTTAATATCGAGAGCTAAATGACCCATTGTTTTGTGGAGAACACGATTGAGCAATTAAAAGGAGCTCACGAAAATCGGTTCATCACAAAAATGTACAAAAAATCTAATAACGCATATCATGGAATAAAGTGCATCCGCCACATACGAGGCGTAATGACACAAGACAGTCGAAAACATTTAGAGTTGTGCATTGTCAGAAGCAGACGGCACTTAGCCTCTGCAACAATAGATTTCGTGTGGCACGACCATAGACAAGACGAGGAAGACCTACCACAAAGTCCTGATATTATTATTTTGACAGATATGTACGACGAATGATGAATGGAGACGGCGGAGCCTCCTCCGTTCGCAGTCAAAGGTGACCGATCGACCGATACTCGTCTGTATGGTGTACGATCTTCTGGGAGGTGTTTAGAATTCAGACCTCGGATTCGGGGACAATGGGTCGGCAGGGAACACTAGAAGCGTTATTGTGAAGGAAGACAATACACGTTTTGAGAACGTCAAAAAAACTTTATTACAATCAGGTGCAATATGTGAAACAAACGGGATACGATCTCATCATGCTCACGCGCATACCGAACTTCCGAACTATACATGCGAGTACATAGTACACAGCTATCTACGCTTTACCGAAACCATTTCTGGCTTTGTTTTTGCCGACTATCGTACGAACCGAATTAAAACAAAATCTAATTCGTCGCGCCCGGGTCATAAAACATTTTTTTCATCGTCCGCTCGCCGAAAACAGATAAAATATTTTTACGGTGTAAATTTTAAGGAGCTTGCACCACCGCGGTTTACAAAATCGGAATTGTCAACCCGAAAAGAGAACGGAATTTCAGCGCAGACATGACAGTTTAACGAATTCTCACGGTGTACGAAATCTAGGTCGAGTATTTAAATGGGACGGAGTTTCTTCCATCTTGGCCCAACCGCACGGAGAATTTTCACTTCTATCGCAAGAGGAGCAAAGGTCTGAATGAAACTCGCAGAGGGCAAGTCAGAGGTCACGAATACTAGTCGTACATTATGCTAATTGACATTGCGACTAAAACCTGCTCCGAAACAAAAAGGGCGAGGGAAAATAAACGCCATTGCAACAAGTAATAAAGCATTTAAAGTAATAAAACACATTCTCGGTGAAGTGCTAGAAACTCGCATTCGGAATCGAGACATTTAATACGAACAGGTAATCGGACAAGACACGCGACCATCGACCATGCATGAAGTCCGAATGAATAGCGAAAAGTGTCAAACTAAATGAAGTGTAAGTCCGTGGATTAATCCAAGTTAATACACTAATGATAGACATTATCGAGCACGTACAAGTTAAAAGAGAGATTATATTATTACGTAATATATTTAAAACCCGGAAATTCCATAATACGAACTGATCTTGGTACAATTGAACAACAAAAAATTGTATTAAAACCTATAAATTGTAAAAAAAATATATTTGTTTTGTAATTTTATAAATACTGCATAGTCAGATAAATTATTGCAAAAAATATATAAATTCATAGATAACCTTTTTTCAAAACAATAAATAAATTTATCGGTTGAGAAAATTTTTTCTGAGGTAATTTAAAATTTAAGAAAAGGACTACAAATAATAATTTGCCTACTAAAAATAATACTCATACTTAAATTATTTTACTCTAAGAAGAATATTGATGCTTCGACGTACATAAAAAACTAAATAAATAAAACGCGATGTTTTTAAATAATACATGTAGTAATTCTATCACAACAAAAAGGGAAAACGCTTTTGAGAGGGGGAATAAAGACATTTATAAGGCCTGTCATTTGACTGTTTCAAGTGGCGACTTTAAATACCGTGTAACTGCCCCGTAAATGCCCAGACTTCCATATCCCCTCGTAAGAGTGTTTTCCATCTCTGTTGCAATTAATTTAGATCACCTCAAAACATTGTGAATATGCGTAGGGCCTACCTCGCTTTTTTCTCTCGCTCTTTGCATGATCCTCTCCTCTATAGTGCCCTTGCAAATGAGACGGTACACGGTGACCTGCTTCGTCTGGCCCAGCCTGTGAGCGCGGTCCATAGCCTGCTGGTCAACTGTAGGATTCCAATCTGAGTCGTAGAATATCACCTGAGGAAGAAATAATATATAAATTAATGGACGAAGCATGAAAGATAAAGATATGTTAAAAGCGCATGTTTTTATACTACTACTAATCGTTGTCATCAATATTAAATTTATTATTTACTAAGTTTTAATTATTATTTAAGCTAGTTATCATTAGTTATTTATGTATGAATCAAATCCTTGGTTTAATTTTACGTTCGTTTATCAATAATCATAAAATATTTTTTTTCTCTTGCATGCTAGGCAAATAGTGGTCAGCGCGTTTGCCTACCACGTAAGAGGTCTCAGGTTCAATTCCCGCCATGGTTGACTTGAAATATTTATTGAAAAATAAGATTTTAAACTAGAATATTTCATAGCCCCTGGACTTGTACCTGAAGCGTAAGACTGATCATCTTACCTTCATGTAACAAAAAATATCAAGATACACTGCGACTGGTTTACCAATGCAGTTCCCTATGCACCATCAGGTGCGGAAAGGGAATGATGATGATGATGATTAATAATCAACCACAATCAAGTCTAGTTTAATTAACAATAATTAACAAAAATATAAAACTAAAAGAAGAAATTTGATTTATGCCTTAGCGAAATATCATCACATATTATTACCAAAAGAGTCAAGAAAAAATAACTATGGGCCTTACTTATAAACCTAGTATAAAGTTACACCTAGGGATAGTGGTAGAAAAAATATGGGAATACCATCCTTATTCTGCTAATTTAATAAGAGTGATATTTCCAACCTTATGATTAGGTACTGTAGTGTGAGTAGATATTTACTTTAAAAAATACTTTGTTTTTTATTAATATTTTAAGAAATGTACCATGTCTTGTATGTTTTTAAGCAAATTCCTAATCCGTACACAGAACGTTATTTTAGATGTTTTTTAAAGCTCATTCGTACCTATTTAATTACCGTCCCCTTGAAGTATCAACGCCTAATGGTTTTATTACATCAAGACAATATTAATTATTATTCCCATAAATTGTGCTTTGCTATGATGGCCATGGCGGGAGATTTGTCCATAAATCACATTTAGTGATATCACCTGGCAATTAATTCGCTCATTTACTATATTTGTGACTATTAGGCGTTGCTCAATATTCATTTGCCAAGTATTTGTATGCATGTATTATAATAGTAAATCTCGCGATTCGATTAATGCATCCCACGCCATAAATCATTCTTCGGGATTTTTATCCAATAAAAAATAGGCGCGTTTGAAATTCGGGGGAGATTTTTTTTACCCTCTTTGCAATTAACACCTAGAGGGTGTTAAACTAATCTATTATCATACACTCGTGGTGGGTGTATATATATATATAATATATATTTTTATTTATTTATTTTATTTTTGTAATCATGTAAATACATTTATTGGGGACAGAGACCCAGTTTATAGTGACACAATTAGGAACGACCCTGTCATTGAATTTACCCCGACTCTCTAAAAAATCTGTGTTGAGTTGGGGCACTTACAATGCATTCATAAACATACATACACACATACATACATATATATATTCACATATGTCGGTAATAAAATATATATTATTGATCGGAAAAAAAGTGTTCCTATTTTAGTTTTAAAAATAATGAATTACCATAAATAAAAATACGTATGTAGTTTCTTCCATTTTTATTTATATCTCTTACCAATGACCGGGTTTTATCGTGACAGATATCGTCAGAACCGGTCACTGGTAAAAATTATAAATAAAAGTTGAATAAAACTATATACGTATTTTATTGTCATGGCTCAAAATTAGACAGCGGAGAGACCATCACTCCCTCTCACTTCTGTTCAATGTACTTCACAGTCCTAACGCTCCTATATAACTAAGTGAAAAATTTCAACTCCTATCAGTTTATGGTTTACCTCTTCAGTTTAATTCTCAAGGCACTCTCTTAATACCCATCCACAATTCCTCTTTCTTCTCTAACTCAGTGTCCATGCGGCTCGATTGTGGAATCATCTCCCACCCACCATCAAAGATGTTACTACATTATCTCTGTTTAAATCACGTCTGAAGAAACATCTCCTTTCTCTTCCTTAATCTCTCCTTTCATTTTTCCTCTTTTTTCCTTTTTCCCATTGAGTAATAGTTTCGATTTAAGGTAATTTATAAACAAATACGTTTATTTCTATTTTTATGGATCTTTAGCTTTTTAATGTTTTTTTTCTATTGAATATATTCTGTAGCTTGAATTATAAAAATAAAACTTTTATTTTATTGTTTGGTTGGAAGAAATTGCAATTTAGCAATAAGCCCGCCGATGTACAAATAAAATTATGTACAAAAAGTTAAATAAATAAATAAAAAATAAAATGCATTTCCACAAAGAAATGTCAGCAGAAAAACGCATTATCTTAATAACCACAAAGTTAGTGCTTTAAATATAAATTTTATAAGTAACTTTGTTATTTTTCTATTCTAATTGCGCGGGAGGCCAAAGCTCGATATGGGCTGTAGCGCCATCAGAGAGAGATAAAGAAAATACAGCCATAATGTTATATTTAGTATATCTATCATCTGCAAAACAGATGTCACCAAAAGACTAAAGATACCTACACGATACCTATTGGAGATACAATAAATGCCAAAATTCCTTCATTTTATCTGTGCGTATAGTCAGAATCGGCCACTTTTAGTATGAAAACATCGTAAAACTTTCACGACCGCGCCAATCAACTGATTGTTATTCCACACGTCCTTGGAACAAAAAATCGTGCCAGGAATTAAGAATCATAGGGAGTATTATAGCCGGCAAAAGCATCGTGTGCCAAGCAAAACAGGCACTTGAGGTTTAGCGGTGTTTAAAGGAAAGTGGTCCTTGTTCGTGGGGTAGGCGGGGTTCGTTTTCGACACGTTCCAGTAGTAAAACTACCCTTATTACGAATAACTTGGTTTATTACAGTCACTCGTCATAACAGTTGTAGCTACTGACTGTACGTATAATCCGCCAGACAGAGTATCTCACACGGCACGATACGGTGACTCTATTAAGCGTATGTTTGTGCATTCGCGAATACAATTTATTTTATTTCATTCCCGAGGCAGCTGTTTATATTGTTTACGTCGCTTTACTTATTGCGTATAGTTATGGCTCTCCTAAATATAATTCGTACAATTTTTGATATTTTTTTTCAATTTTTAGAATAATTTTAATTCAATTTAATAATTTATTTTGCTTATTTTATATAAATACGTATTTAGTTAGTGTTTACATGTAATTTATAAAAAATAAGTAGTGTCTATTTTTTTTATTGTTTCAATATTTATGTGTGTTATGTATTATTTTTCATTGTTTGTAAACCGATTGTAATATATAAATAAATATATTAAAATCGGTTTATCGATAAATAAATAAACATATTTAATTGTAAAAAAAATAAATAAATAAGGTGATTATTTTGCTCACCCCTGTTAAAACTTTTGAATAAAAAAACGTTAATATAATACAAAAAAGTTTCATGTTAAGTTCACGTTTTTGTCTAATTGGGCAAAATGAATTGTTTTATCTTTAAAAAAATTCAACAATCGTTCAATTGGTTTTAACTTGTTTTTTTACGTTGCAATAATTGACTCCTGAAATATAGCAGAGTTATTTGTTTATACAGCATACTACATATTCATGTCAATACTTCAATTATTATAAAATTAATATACAGTTAAAAGTAAAATGATTTGTTATAATATTTATACATAAAGATTACAGACCGTATTCAAAGCAAATACTTATATGCTTGATTTTGGTAAAAAAAGTTTTATAATTATTTTAATCGTGTTTTTAACGAATAGCGTGAGTCTACATATTCTGGCAAAAAGATTTGTGCCGCAAATACCCATTAGCTTAATTCTTTCTACTAAACTACATAAAAGTAATAAATAGTTTTCTAACTAAACTTATAAAGAAACAGTCGATATGAGTTGGTTAAATGCAAAACCGCCACTGTCCATGATCGCTGTTTTTGATAAGACCAACAAAACCGGCAAAATGACTGAAATAAATCAAATGATTTCTTTTAACAATGTTTTGAGTATGTCCAAATGTTTGCAGACTGGCTAGATTTTCCCCCTATGGAGTTGTTCATATTTAAATTTGTCGCAACAGAGAGGTAAAACATTTTTGAGAAGGGAATATAGGAGTCTAGGCATTTACAGGGCTTGTGATCTGTCATTGGCTGGTTTAAGTGGCCACTTTACACACTGTGTAACATTTACCATTCTCACATGATAAAGGTTTCAGCTCAAAAAAATTGCAAAAATTGTACGAATTAATAATGAAATAAACATGAATAAGAAACGTATTTAAATAAAATTAATAATAAAAATTATTTTTAAAAAAAAACATTCATTAATATAAAACTAATAAAAACTATTTATAAAATACTAATAAAAACAATAAACAAAATATGCATCGAAACAAAACCAGCAATGTAATCCATCAAAATTAAATGTAAAAAAGAATATATGAATATAAAAACGCATTGTGTATACACTTCTTAAACCTTAACAATCCAGCGTCAAAAATGACGTTTTCTACGTTTTCAATGGTGTTGTATAATCTGCACATTCTTGACACTGGAAGAAGGACACATTATTCTTTCATGACATTGGTCGTAGAGAGTCAGAAAAGTTGATGCATGCCACGGATTGGAGATTCTTACTGGATGTCAAAAATAAAATATAAAAAATAAGGAATAATTTTAAAAATATATATTTATAGATGACAACCATGAAGTTTCGCATAAATAAATTGTCTAAGTTTTTATGAAAGTATGTATGTGTATGCGCATGGGTGTATGTACGTGTGTGTGTATGTATATGTGTATATATGTGTATATATATATACATATATATGTGTATGTCTGTATGTATATGAATCAAAATGTGTATCTGAATAAGTTTATATTTTGTTTGTCTGTGCTCTATATTAATTAGTTAACTTTTATAATATATTAAAATGTAATTGCCTAGCTTGGAACGGGGTATGATAGCTGGGCAAAGTGAACATGGAATTGTATTTTGATAAAAAGTGTGAATAAATAAATAAATAAATAAAAATGAATATATGTGGAATGTTTTTGGGTTCCTTGAGGTATGATCATTAGGAACACATTTTTTTATAGTACTTAAACAGCTAGAACTTTCCAATCTACCATTTACAATTTTATATAAATATAATGTTGATATTCGAATGTTATTCAAAACAACCCGTAAGAAAAAAAATAAAGTTATTGAGTATTAGAGCTTCAGGCAAACGCTTTTCATGAGAATGTTAGTACCGAGTAGGGATTGTCGTGAAGCGGAAGGACGGAGAGGATTTCATAAATCCCCAATAAATTGGCTTTCTCCCTCGAGAGCATAGCAAAAGGTTGGCTAAGAGATAAGCGGGTGGAAAATGCAGAATGGGACTTTATATAATAATATTCAGCCAACAATGATTTGACACTCATATTATTAAATTTATAAGAAACATAAATAAATATAGGTAGGTTTATATATCGCACCTCGGTGTATCTCGCACCGAGTCTTAAACCGTAGTATGTGCAAAAAGTGTATTTTTATTTTTTTAAGCATTAATGTTTTAATTTAAACTTACTTCCCTTTTACATCAAGCTTGCGACAGATGTGACTGTTTTGCATTCATATCTCAAAAATTATAAATGTACACTTACGGTAAAACTTCAAATATCCGGATTAATGAGTATCTGATTTTATTGCTTTTGAAATAATACGGCGAATTGAAATCAAATTAAAAACTTACTCAAACATGTCCAGCAAAGTTAATTGCGCAATTAAATTGAAAACATTTTCTTTTCTTATTACCTGATAACGATCTGGATATTTGGCAATCCGGATGACTGGAGTTCGGATAAACTGAGTTCTGCTGTACTTTAGTTTTACACTCACGGTGCGATATATTTATTTAATTACGGTACTTCTGTCATTTACGTTACATGTTTTTAAATAATGATAATGAATCTTTATTAAAAGGACAAAAAAAGTATGCTTATACAAGGCTTATACATACATACATACGATACACTTCGTGATTTTTAACAGGATTTCCAAAATTATAACAGAACATTACAAATATTATAACTTTATCTATTGAATTTGATCACATCTTTTTTCAGGAATAAATTCGTGATTTTATTTTTGTATTTGTGTTATAATAAATTAAATACATCAATATATTAGGGAGTTTAATGCAAAACCGCCACTGTGCATGATCACTGTTTTTGGGAATACCAACTAAACCAGCAGAAAAAGACTATTTATTTTAAGTTCAACGTGCAACTTGTGCGCCGTATACAGGTAGCGAAAAGACTATTCATTTTAAGTTCAACGTGCAACTTGTGCGCCGTATACAGGTAGCGAAAAGACTATTCATTTTAAGTTGAACGTGCAACTTGTGCGCCGTATACAGGTAGCGAAAAGACTATTCATTTTAAGAATGCGCACATTGAACTTAAAAGAATTAGTCATTTGGCTAGTGGTTTAGTTGATATTCCCATGAATAGAGATCATGCACAGTGTCGGTTTTGCATTTAACCCTCTCATATGAGGCATACTCATTCACAATGTTTTGAATTCTATTGATAGATTTACGGCATTAAGTTACTGTCCATAATAATCATATTATAGTAAGTACCACCTAGTCGGAAATTGATCCCCTAAATAATAGCACATACGAAGATTGGTCAGAAACTATTTAAAAATATATTTTCAATACAAACGCGATTTGAAAATATTAATAAAGATAGAAATTATCTTTAACAAAAACTATATGTAACTTGAAAACATTTTTTAAAAAAATATTACAACAGAGATGAAGAACATTTAAGATAAAGTGATATGGAAGTCTAGGCATCTACAGGGCTTATGACCTGTCAATGGCTGGTTTAAGTGGCCACTTTACACACTGTGTAACATTCACATTGTTGATAAATTACCGGGTCCACGAAGAAGTATAGAAATTGAAAAAATAACATTTTCAGGCGTTGCCTAGTATGTAGGTGAAATAATTCAATTAGATGAATCTCACCCGCATAAATAAAGGTTTCAACTCTTTAACTTCACAAACATCAACAGATGAAAGAATGGAAGGAATGTAGATGTTAAAATATGGGCAGAATGGTGAATGTTACACAGTGTGTAAAGTGGCCACTTAAACCAGCCATTTAAAGGTCATAAGCCATGTAGATGCCTAGACTTCAATATTACTTTATCTTAAATGTTCTTCGTCTCTGTTGTAATATGTTAATATAAACAGCTCCCCAGGGAGTTGAATCCAGTCCTTGTCTACAAAAATTTGGACAAACTCAAAATATTGTTGATTAAAAAAAATAATGGCATTTACAGTCAAAACATGTCAAAAGTTTGGAACATATTGGAAGTTTGGAAACATGGACATGTCAAAAGTAGGAATAATCGGCGTGCGTACATGAGAAGATGTATGAATGCAGAGGAAGCGAGGTCTGTATGCCAAGATAGAGTGATATGGCGTTCTATCCTCTCTGCCTACGCCTACGGGGAAACGGCGTGATGGTTTTTTGTTGCATTTACTACAGGGATTATTGACTAGATTTACTATTCCCTTCTCAAAAATGTTTTCACTCTCTGATGAAATAAATTTCAATATTGATAACACCCTAAAGCTAGGGTTTCCTAGGACAGCGGTGCCCGTATTTTAACGTCCGTAGTGAACGGTGATGCAGTGGACAGCCGTCGTAACGCTGACTAGAGTGTGGTTTCCTAGGAAAACGGTGTTATCAACACCATTTAACACCGTTTCCCTAGGAAACCACTCTCTAGTCGACGTTACGACGGCTGTCCACTACATCACCGTTCACTACGGCCGTTAAAATACGGGTACCGCTGTCCTAGGAAACCCTAGCTTAAGGAGTGGAATCCAGCCTTGTGTATAAACACTTGAACAAACTAAAAATACTGCTATCCACTTTTAAAATTATAAATTAAGTTTATTTTCCACCGTGTCTAAGGAACTATTGCGTTCCGAAACCAGTCGTCATCATTATTATATTTAGTCATTTTAGACAAGGTTTGTGTGTATATATTTTTACGCATAACCTATATTACAAAAAAAATTATATGTTAGTAATATTTTTCGAACAATATCCTTTAAGTATTTTTAGAATATTGCAGCATCAGGTTTTTTGACAGAGAATCAAAATACATGCAAAACCTTATATACATGAACCTATAACTAGATAGGTAATGACATATGCAGTAAATTCTATATTATTTACCTACAGGTTTAGACGATTTTATTTTTAAAATATTCTAATTTTTATTTTTTAAGTAGTGGATTTTTTTTTTTTAATTAGTTACCTTTTTATTAAAGAATAATGTAAGGTTGAGACAAGCATTATCGACAAAATCAAGAAATAAGTGCTGCGTTGGTTTGGACATGAGAGCGAATGGACAGCGAAAGAACGGCTAAAAGAATCTACGATGCGAATTTCGATGGATGCAGAAAACGAGGAAAACCGAGAAAGATATGGCACGATCAAATCGAACAAATGCTTGAAGATGGACATGCCGAGAGATGATCGGCGTGCGTGCATGAGAAGATGTATGACAGAAGAAGCGAAGTCTGTATGTAAAGACAGAGTGATGTGGCGTTCTATCCTCTCTGTCTAACCCTACGGAGAAACGGCGAAATGGTTTGTTGTCGTTGGCGTTTTATTATTAATTAGTTAAACTATTTTATCGATCAAATTTTAAAATAGGATTCGATAGATCCCAGTAGCATAATCACAAATAACTATCGACGTGCTTAAAACATGCGAAGCATTTGAGCGATCAAAATGAACATGCTTACGTTATCGCAGTCATAAGTCAACGCATGTGTAATCTCTAAGTCTACGCTCGTGCCGTTTTGTTTTTTGTTTCCCTCGTAAATAAATACAGTTCACTGGCAAAAAATAGGCGTTTATAAAAAATATTACAACATATTACATTTGCAAAATAGTAAGGAGTATCTAATACAAAAATGTAAAAATTGAATTACAATTACTATGGCGACTGTTTTTCTTGATATTTGGCTTGCTAACCGTCGGCTAAATGCAATAAATAGCATAATAAAAAATAAATAAATATAAATAGCAATTTTGGAATATTTTCCATACCTATTTACACCGATGAAATTCAAATATCTGATTGCCCAGCAGGATTATACGTCGCAAAACGTAAATATTTTGACATTTAATATAAGGTGTTCACGGATGTTGCATTGTGATCGCGAATACGATAAACAACCATGGTGATAAATTGTTATCACGTTGCTTACTAGCATGTCGATAGTTATTTGTGATTGAGCTACTGGACCTCGAATAAACCCATCGTATTAATTCATTTACACGGTAGACAAGCGCGCTAACCACTTCATCGCGACACAGACATCACGGATTGATTGCATTAAAAACAATACTCACAATTTTTTAAGTAATCGTATATAAGATACCTGATTTACAAGTACGGTCCTATTTGAATTGAGAGTATTTTTCAATTTGTGCGCATCGCACGCCTTTAGCGATAGAGTTGACAAAACCATAGATATGAACATCTCCCGCCATAGTTCCGTTCCGTTCGGCAGCAAGTGCTTATTTATGGCTCAACAAGCCAGGGGACCATCGGATACTATCGCTCCTATAATATATTAGCACTAAGTAAATAGAAACTCCAATTTACAATGCGTAATATGTATTATACCCGGTTAAGGAGGATTTACGGCGCTGTGACGGAATGATATAAACATGATTCAGTGGTATCTACGAGAAGTATTTTGCACGAGGAATAATAAATAGCGAGATTCCAAAACGCAGTTCCCCGCACTATCCGACGTACGAGCAATGTACAAACTAATAATGATATAATCTCCACAAGATTTCCATTTTTAGGATTTTTACCCGAGCGGGGCCAATCTAAACTATTTATTTATATAAATGTGGTTTTTTTTTTTTAATTTTTGAAGCCCTAACATTGTGGAACATTCAATAAATTAAAATTAAATAACTTTCAACAATGTTTGAGTACGTCCAAATTCTTGCAGTCTGGCTGGATTTCCTCCCTGGGGAGTTATTCATATTTAAATCAATTGCAACAGAACTGTCATATTTATCATGTTATGCAATGACAGGTTATAAGCCCTGTAAATGCCTAGACTTCCATAGTCCCTTCTCAATAATGTTTTCCCTCTCTGTTGCAATTGATTTCATACGTATTATTATATAACGTTTCTACATTCCATTTTTCGACATGTATAAATTTTTATTATTTATATTTTTCTATTATTATTTTGAATATTTTTCAATTATTATTTTGTATATTGTTTTGATTACCTGTATATTGTTTTAATATGTAAATAAATATTTTTGATTTATATATCGAAGAGTCCCGACTTAACACGGAATTTTCTAACAAGTCGGGACATAAAAAACATATAATTGTGTCTATGTAAATTTGTGTATTTTGTGCATTAAATAAAAATATATAAAATTAAAATATTAAATAACTCTGTTTTTTTAAGTACCACTTTTTATTTTATATTAATCTATTTCATAAATGTACCGTGTTTTTATTTTATTCTATACTAATCTACTTTTATACATCCAGTAAATGTTATAAATGTAACTCTCTAAAAAAGAGACTAACTCTTGTTCTTGGAGAGTGACTTACACTGTAATAGTTTTTTATTTATTTAAATTTATATAATTTACCATGAAGAGTAGGTACATGAGAAAAAAATATAAAAACTTATAGGATATATAAAGAAATACAGAAAATAGTAATACGTTCATATTAATTAAAATTAAATGCAGTTTTTACTGTAAATTATTATTGTTTTTTTACATTTTAATAACCATCTTATCTAGGCAAAGCACTGTGCTTTCTTCGGGTAATTTAACAATTTAGAAAGAGTAAAACTTAGAAAGGCTGTAAATAACAATTCAAATAATATTTAAAATCAAAGCGAAAGTCAAATTTTGAATATGTTCCCTCTCCCTAAATCCACACATAAACCGCCAGTTTATATCCCCTCTCTCCTCTAGTTGATTCTCTCCTCTGGTTGAATGAAAGAAATTGCCATTTGGCAATAAGCTCGCCAATGTACAAATAAAATTACGTCCAAAAAGTTAAATAAATAAATGATAACATTTTTTGAAATAAAGTGATCCATAAAAAAACAAAGTAATTTAACTATAATCCATTAACATATTTATTTCAAAGGTGTTTAACTACAATATTTCACTATCCTGAAGCGTAATACTGATCACCTTACCTTTATGGAACAGATGATCGGATTACGCCGAATTATTTGTGTACCAATA